>NC_053448.1:10947963-11176326 GCF_007990345.1 Gossypium hirsutum
AAGTTAAAGTGGTGGGACGGCATGTTAAGGTAAAATAATAAAATAAAGCAATTGAATGGCAAAATGATAATTTTGATGAAATTAAAACAAACAAATTGAAATTCTAAAAGCTTCCTATGCATTTTCTTCTTTAATTTCGGCCAAAACTGCCATAAGAGAGGGGGCTTTAAGTTGGTTCTTCATTTTTTTTGTTTCAAATGAGTTCAATTCTTACCTGTTTCTTGTAATTTTTATGTTTTTGATATTGTTGCAACTAGGTCTAGCTAACTCGTACCTTCGTTTTTAATTCTGTTAAAAATTTTGGAAGTTCCCATTGATAAATATTATATATTTTTTTATGAATAACATGGATTTGGGGCTTTGATTGTTTTGTATGATGATTTTGCAAAGTGATTTTGTTAAATATTGATTTTAAGATTAAATTGTGAAAATGTCAAAATATTAGGGTTTGATAGTGAATTTTAGGTTTATTAGGGGTTTTATGAGGGCTTAGAATATTTGGATAGATTATTGATTGAGAAAATTAGTTAATTTGATAGATTAACTAATTAAGGGATTAAATTACAAAAATTGTAAAAGTTTAGGGTAATCGCATAGATTTGAAAAATAAAAGGGTATTAATCGTAAAATGAATTGGAAATGAAATATATTTTAATAAATGAGTAATTTTATATTCTAGATCAATATCCCATAGATACTCGTGAAAAAGGAAAAATAGCGGAATAGTTCCTAAACTTCTACAATTACTACAATTCAGTACAGGTAAGTTCATACGGTTAAAAATTTAATATTTGTATAAACTGATGATTGGTATTATATATATTCTATTGTTGGAAATAATTTATTGTTTGAACTATAATATTGAATTGAATATTCAATTTGAGTTGAATGCGGGATTTGAGTACATTCGGTGATTTGGTGTATGACGGGGGTATGGAGTGGAGATGGTATTGGAAGGAGATATTGGCATTTTACCTAAGTAAATCAGGGTTGCGTTTGTTGCGAATTCTCGTGTTTTACTTTCTGTTTGGCATGATTAGGTGGATTAGCTCTTACGAGCTTCTGTTAAGCTCTTAGGAGCTTCTATTCATCTTTCGAGCTTCTGTTGGCGTGTTTGGGAGGACCAGCTCTAACGAGCTTCCGTTGACGATGTACTCTTACCCGTAAGTCATTTTTGGAATGGAAAAATCTCAGTAAGGTATGAATTTGAAAGACGTTATTTATTTATTTTGTATTGATTTGAATATTGAAGTATTTATCGATTCAAGTTGTAAATGACAGGGAGTTGTCATCGATGATTTTTATTACTTAATTTATTATAGTTAGTTCGGTAAGATTTTTGTTTAAAATGTCGAACTTACTAAGCTTTATTAAGCTTATTTGAATTGTTTAATGTCATTGTAGGTTTTCAGAAGGTTGGACGATCGGATCAGCACTCAAGTCACACTATCCAGCTTATCTTGATAGTTTTTGAAACGTTAAATACGATTTATATAGCATGTATAGGCTTTTGTACAGTCTTGGTCAAAGTTTGGCTTATGTAAATACTATGAATAATATTTTTTTTATATAACCAACTTACGTATTGGTATGAGAATAAGGTATAATTGTGATGTTAGTATGAGTGATATATGTATGTATGTATTTGAATTCTAGTGAACTTTGGTAACTTTGTTAGGTAAATTAATTAGGTAAGTTTGGATACTTGGTTGACATGTTTTTAAGTTGTCATTTGAGGTGCCTAAGGACATATTGATTGTATGTGGTGATAATCCATGTTTAAGAATTGATGTTAGCTTGTTTTGAATGCCTTGTTATGGCTTGTTGATGTGCAATTTGTTGAGTCTAGGTTGGTATCAATTTGGGTGAGAAATGTGGCTTGGAAAATGGCCTATTTTCGTTCACACGGGAAGAGACACGGGCGTATGTCTCAGCCGTGTGTGACACAAGGCTGTGCGTCTCCTGTATCTTCTTAAGAATGCAAGTCAGTATGCTCACACGGGCATGTGACCTGACCGTGTGACCCAAGTCAGAAAGTTACACAGGTAGAGCCACGGGATGAGACAAGACCGTGTGTCCTTATTTTGAATTCCCACATGGCCTGAGACAAGGGCCTGTGTCCTGACCGTATGAGTCACACGGCTTGACCACACAGCCGTGTGACCTCTGCAGCTTTGAAACTTTTTTCCAGAAAAATTCTCTGAGTTTCTGATTTAATCTCGACTTGTTTCTAATGCGTATTTCGGGCCTTGAAGGCTTGTATAAGAGACAATAAATATGATTTTGATTGGTTTTATTATGAATATTTATATGTAATGGAACATTTGAAATTTCGGTCTGATTGATCCGTAAGTCCTGCTAATGTTCTGTAACCCTATTTCGGCAACAGATACGGGTTAGGGGTGTTACATTTCACATTAAAACCCATGGATTTTTACACTTTCAACAATTTAATCCCTAATCCCTAATCCCAAATTCATCAAAAATCACTTAATAAAACAAGTTTGTTTAACAACTAAGATTGTAACATCCTCAAAATCGCCTTGGTCGTAAATAATATAAGATAAAATCTTAGTGAAATAAGGTATAATATCAAAGAAAATGAAAGTTGCAATATATAAAAAGATAGTTAAATCAAGAAGCATGACATGATGTATTAAGGAAGGGACTAAATTGTAAATATGCAAAAATTTCTATGGCACAAGTATAAATGTAACATCCTTAAAATTGATATATAATAAAAGTAGTAATAAATTGAATAATGTATAATTGGTTTTCGGTAAATTGAGAAAATGATATAAAGATGATAAATGAGAATATTGAGGAGTATTAAAATGATGATAATAATAATGATAATTAAGAAGTAAGTTTTAGTATATTGATTTTACTTAGATATTTATTATTATTTTATTTAAAAAATGGTAGTATAAAAGAAAAAAGGAAGGATGAAGAAAATTTATCATCCTTCTAACGTTAGTGAAAGGGTGAGAAAGGAAGTTTTCTTTTCTTTATAATTTAGTCCTTTAAGAGAGAAGATGAAGTAGAGTTTCTAGAGAATATGTTCATCAATTTAGAAGCAAGAAAATAGAAGATGAAATTTGAGAAAATGAGAAGAAAAAGGAAAGAAAGTGGTGAAGATGAGAAATGCATGGAAATAAAGAAGAAATGATGAAATTCTTGACAAATGAGGTAAGTTTCATACTAAACCTGCTTGGATTTCAATAGATTGAGTTAAATATGTTTTGAATGAGATGTATAAAACATGTATTTAATCTAAATACTAGAAATAAAAAGTATTTGATGAAGAATAGAGACTTAAAACACTAAATTGGTAAAAGAGAATGTGATTTGTATGGTGAAAAGTACTAATATTGAGAAATGAATATGCAATCTACACATAAACATAAGTGGCTAAATTGTTTAGTAATCAAAAGTACGGCAATTATGTGTGATTGAATAAAAGATAGTGCAAAAAACCTTGGAAAAGAAAATATTTTCATTAAAACAGTTTGGACAGCAGCAGTGACTTAAATTTGAGAATGCACCAAAAATTATAGAAATTTAGTTAGAGATTGAATTAAATATGGAATTAAATATTATTGAGTCTAGTTTCATATGGAAGAAACAATGAAAGAAACATAATTTTATAGTTTGAGATATATTAATTTTCGTGAAATGAGGTCGGAGTGGATTCGGGTTCCCCTGTTCTGACTTTGGAAAATCATCAAAAATTGTAAAAAAAAATGATTATAGGTTTAAATTTATATGTTTAAATTCTTAATGAGTCTATTTTCAAAAGAAACAAATAGAAACATCATCCAAACCCCGTACTAAGAGATAATTAATTTTTAGTAAAGAAAGGTTGAAGCTGTCAAGCAGCAAAACAGGGACAAATTTGAAGAATTTACTGTACTTATTGGCTTAATTATAAATTCTGACATTTTTATGGTAAAAATATATTTGAGTCTAGTTTCAAAAATATCAAGCGTATCTTAATTTTGAATTCTGTAGCTCAAGATATAAATAATTAAGTAACTATAACTCAAGTGGATAGCTTTGATATGAACACATAAGTAAATAGTCGAATTATAGATAATGTTACATATAAGCATGTTATATACTAAAAGCTAAAGATTCTAACAATTATATACATAAAGGATGTGGAATGGAGAGGATGAGGAGGAAAAATATATGAATATATATATAGTAGATGAATATGAAATGTTTCGAAATGGTTGTAGGTGATGGAATGATTAATATATGTGAGTATGTTTAAACGAATTGATAAAATAATAAGTGAATAATTGTTAATTGATGTGATATTGAATCCTTTGTTAAAAATTTATGAAGAATTAAATTTATTGGCACACTTTAGAAATAAATATGAAATATACATAAAGTGGGTAAACTACTTTTGAAAGTGCAAGTCCTCCAATGGTCTTATTTGTAAAACTTTAATATTTGTGTTAATTTTATAAACTTTGTTATCTTTAATTGAATATCATGTTTTTATGAGAACTTGAGATTAGAAATAGTTGTAAGTGGATGATATGTAAAATGAAGTGGCGGTTATGACATTTGAATACAGTTCAGGTAATGATATAAAATAAATAAAAATAAAGCGTCCAACTTGTAGGAAAATAAAAACGATATCACGATGACAAGTATGCCATGTCACGATGTGGAAACCCCAACGCCATAACGACAGTTCAAAAATTTTTATGAACTTTACAATTTGGCTTTTGATCAATTGTGGATATTTTAATAAGCTCCTTTACCTCATAATTAGTTCTATCGTAAATTCAATTATTACTAAAATTAGTTAATAATCTACATTAATTAAATAATATGATAAATTGATCTGAACTTTTTTAGTAGCTGCTTCAACAACGAATGTGGCATCCTGATGCCTTGACTCAGCGATCGAGTCGGGTATGAGGGTGTTACAAAGATTAAGACATCCACAATTGACCAAAGGCCAAATTGTAAAGTTCATAAAAATTTTTGAACTGTCGTCGCGACATTGGGGTTTCCACGTCGTGATATGGTGAACTTGTCATCGTGACGTCGTCTCCATTTTCCTACAAGTTCCACGCCTTATTTGCATTTGTTTATTTTATATCATTACCTGAACCGTATTCAGATTTCATAATCGCCACTTCATTTTATATATCATCCACTTACATCTATTTCTAATCTCAAGTCCTCATAAAAACATGATATTCAATCAAAGATAACGAAGTTTATAAAATTAACACAAATATTAAAGTTTTACAAATAAGACCATTGGAGGACTTGCACTTTCAAAGTAGTTTACCCACTTTATGTATATTTCATATTTATTTCTAAATTGTGCCAATCAATTTAATTCTTCATAAAATTTTAACAAGAATTCAATAACTCATCAATTAACAATTATTCACTTATTATTTTATTAATTTGCTTAAACATATTTACATGTATTAATCATCCCATCACTTACAATCATTTTGAAACATTTCAAATTCATCTACTATATATATTCATATATATTTTTCCTCCTCCTCTCTATTCCACATCCTTTATGTATATATTTGTTACAATCTTTAGTTTTTAGTATATAACATGCTTATATGTAACATTATCTATAATTCCACTATTTACTTATGTGTTCATATCAAAGCTGTCAACTTGAGTTATAGTTATTAAATTATTTATATCTTGAGCTACAGAATTTGAAATTAAGATACGCTTGATATTTTTGAAACTATACTCAAATATATTTTTACCATAAAAATTTTAGAATTTATAATTTAGCCAATCAATACAGTAAATTCTTCAAATTTGTCCCTATTCTGTTTCTTAATAGCTTCGACCTTTCTTTACTAAAAATTAATTATCTCTTAGTACGGGGTTTAGATGATGTTTTTTTATTTATATTGAAAATATACTCATTAATAATTTAAAAATATAAATTTAAACCCATAGTAATTTTTTTTACAATTTTTGATGATTTTCCAAAGTTAGAACAGGGGAACCTGAATCCCCTCCGACCTTGTTTCACGAAAATTAATATACCTCAAAATATAAAATCATGTTTCTTTCACCGTTTCTTCTATATGAAACTAGTCTCAATAAGCTTTAATTCCATATTTAATTCAATCTCTAACTAAATTTATATAATTTTAGGTGAATTTTCAAAGTTAAGTCACTGCTGTTGTCCAAATTGTTTTAATGAAAATATTTTCTTTTTCAATGTTCTTTGCACTATCTTTCATTCAATCACATATAAGTGTCATACTTTTGATTACTATAAAATTTAGACACTTATGTTTATGTGTAGATTACATATTCATTTCTTAATCTTAGTACTTTTCACTATACAAATCACATTCTCTCTTACCAATTTAGTGTTTTAAGTCTTTATTCTTCATCAAATACTTTCTATTTCTAGTATTTAGATTAAATACATGTTTCATACATCTCACTAACAACATCTTTAACTCAATCTATTGAAATACAAGTAGGTTTAGTATGAAACTTACCTCATTTGTCAAGAATTTCTTCATTTCTTCTTCATTTCCATGCATTTTTCATCTTCACCACTTTCCTTCCTTTTTCTTCTCATATTCTCTCTTAATATCTAAGGAAATTTTCAAAAATTTTGGGAAAAAATGTAGGTTTTCATGGCAAAGGAGTAAATTGTAAAGAAAAGAAACTTTCTTTCTCACCCTTTCACTCACGTTGAAAGGATGATAAATTTCTTTTATCCTTCATTTCTTTTTATAATACTATTTTTTAAATAAAATAATAATAAATATCTAAGTAAAATATTAATAAAATAATATTTAACTAATTAATTAAAAAAATCACCAAAATATCATCAACATCATCATTACATTCTAGAATTCTCCCTCTTACTAATTGACCATTTTACCTTTTATGATTTTTCAAAATTCGATCCTTGAATCACCGCTTAATTTAGTAAAATTGTGATTTAGTCCCTCACAGTTCTTTACCTATTAAATTTGGTCCCTACATGTCAATTTCATATCTTAGTAAATTGGATTATTTTCACTTTTGGTCCTTCAACTTTCTCATTTTTACACTTCGACCCCCTAAATTTTGAATATCTACACTTGAGTCAAAAAAATTTCACATATTTACGATTCAGTCCCTTCCTTAATACATCATGTCATGCTTCTTGATTTAACTCTCTTTTGATATATTGCAACTTTTATTTTATTTGATATTATACTTTATTTCGCTAAGATTTTATCTCATATTATTTACGACCAAGGGGGTTTTGAAGATGTTACACAAACTCAACTATGGAAAGTCCCTCAACCTTTAACAATTTTGCAAATTAACCCCGGGCTAGCTAGATTAAGCTAATACGAGCTCAAAAACATAAAAATCACTAAAAATGAGCTTGAATACATAAAAATTTCTTAACGAAACTTTAATACGACCCTAATATAATCCCATAGACTTTAAATAAATATTAAAATATTCATTCTCTCGTCGAAATCATGGTTCCGAAATCACAATTTTCAAAACCACTAAAAACGGGCTGTTACATTGCTAATCATAAATATTGGATTTGATGTCCTCAGTGTAGTATTTTCGTCTAAGAACACTTGTAATTTTTTTCGATCAGATTGGTTAATAAAATTATTCATAAATGACATTAATATACTTTATATTAGTTTTCTTAAATGATTTTTGCACGCAAAGCAGAATAGAAGCAAATGTTGCTCATTAGTTGTCTATTGTTTAACTGATACTAAACGATATTACATGGTCAGATAGTAGTATGAAAAGATAGCTTGTATTAGTAGACGAACCTAAACATTTTCTTAGTCTAATAAGAAATGAGCAAACTGATTGAAAGACTAATATGTTGTCTACCAAGTCCAATTGGGAAGATGCCTTAGCCTTTGGTGCGGATGACTGTAAGAAGATAGAGACATAGATGTAATTGACTAGATTGATGACTTGATCACTATTTGGTAGCTTTTCATGAAGGAAGATGTAATGGTTACCATGAGATAAAATAGGATCATATTGGGAGAACGAATATTATCCCAGACAGATGAAGGATATCCTATGAGGGTAACACACTTAAGAAAAGGTCATTGAACAAACATTGAATAGTCGCTTTCGTAATGGTATGTCGCTGAGGAGAGCTCAGTCACGATATTATAATGGAATGACTTCGTGACTAAATGAGTTTATAATTAACAGGCGAAAAGCTGAAACTTAATTATAAATAATTTGAGCCTCAACTATATATGTCCGATTGGTCCCTCCACTAGCTCATTGAAACCAGAAATGAACTGCGTGTTTTGAATAGAAATGAACGGAATGAATAGAAAAAAAGAAGAAAAGAGAAACATTCAGGAATGATTATGGTTTTCTTTGAAATGGAGAAATGGAATAATTTGGAAATAAATGTAGGTTTTCAAAAATGGAAATGAAAATGAAAATGGAAATTTATAATCCTATATGGATTATTTAAAAATGATCGGAATAATGAGTTTATGTTTTTGGACTATTTTGAAACCCGAAAATGAAAATAAATCATTCAAACAAAGTGAGCATGTTGAGTTGTGAAATATTGAACATATTTTCTCGAAATTTTACTAGGGACAAAGTCGTTAAAATTTTACTAGGGGTAAAATCATCAAAATTTTGTTGGGGCTAAAATAGGATGAGAAATTTGTTTTATATATAAATATTAAATTTTATTTTGGAAAATAGAAAAACTGAATCAGGTTGAATCACATTACAGAGTACAAGGTCAAAAAGAGCCTAGGAAGTACTCGTAATTGGACCTGATGTGAGCTAGGCCCAAAACCCTTCATGTAAAATGAAGGGGTGACAACCCTAGTAGGAATACTAGAGTGTGTCGTCTGAGCTAGGCCCAAAACCCTTCATGTAAAATGAAGGGGTGACAACCCTAGTAGGAATACTAGAGTGTGTCGTCCACCTCTCTCCTACTTTAAGTTGAAAGTCGTTTTTCTATTTGAAATAAACTACTACAACTCAACAATGGTTCTACTATCTCCTCTTACAAATAGATGCCACCAGTAAAGTTATTTACAATTTTTTTTGATAGATTGTTATTTTTTTGAAATATAGAGAAAATTAATTCTCAACTATTAAATATATCTTTCTAGAATAACAATTTTACTGTCACATCCCAAAAATCGGGTTAGTAGAAATGGGCATTAGATTGTGGACTGGAGAGAAAAATTGGGTTTTGTGTCATAGGAGTTAAAATAGGATAATATAAATAATTAGTTAATAATAGTAAAAATAATAATGGTATTAATAATTGGGACATTAGTAAAAATTAATACAGACTAATTTGGAATAGCGATTAAAGTAGAGGTTAAATGTGTAAATTAAGGCTAGTAGTTAAAAAGGGAGTTATTAGAACAAGAGAGAAATATGAGATGACTTAGAGGGTAAATAGCCCAATTTTTTTTAAAAATTAGTTGGGTATAAAAGTCACTAACCTTTCCAATTTCTCTCCATCCTTCTTCATTTTAAATATTGGTTTGATCTAGATTGGAAAATTTTCTCTAAAAAAATTCTGCATCTTTTTTTATTTTCTTGGTAGCCAAACACTCTGTATTCTTTCAGTTTTACAAGAAAATCACTCTTTCTTCTCCAATTTCTCACCTAAACTTAGCTCGTTTTTGCTCAATGGTGCAAATTCATGGAGGTTTTCGAACTACAGGTAAATCTATTGTTTTCTTATGTATTAAATTTTTATTAGCTATTTTTAATTTCAATTTTTATAGATCTAAGTAAGAAAAATAAAGATCCATGGTTTTAAAGCTATCTTTTGCATAAAAATGGTGAATCTGATAATAAAGAGCTAATATATGTATTTAAAATTATTTTTAGTATATTTTGACGAGATTAAAAGGTTTACAAATTCAATTTATCAAAATCTTTAAGTAATTGCATGAATTAAACGGTTTTCTTTTGAGAATGAGGATGAACAATAATCTTTTTGAAAAAAATATTAATTAAAGAAATTGAGCAAAGTTAACGATCTAGATATATAATTAAACCTTAGTTAAGGGGTTAAGAGGTAGAAATTAAGGATTTAATTAAGTTAAAAAGAAGAAATTAAACGAAATAGATTGTAGGAAATAAGTCGAATAAGTATGTGTGAGTGGAAAGTCATTGTATGAACACAAAGAGATAAGATAGATTGTTTTTGAATGATTAGTAATATGTATATTTTTGTGCAAAGCTGAAAACATTGGTGGAGCCTCAACAAACTGAGATAAAGGCAAGCATAAAGTTGTCTAGTTTAATGAGTTGTGGTGAACTACAGGTGAGTGCATTTGTATGCTGTAATTTAGCATGAATTACGAGATCTAGAGAGTCGAGACGAGGCTTGCGAACCCCCATTTGTGGCGAATCTTGAATTTTTCCTGGTGTAATTCTTGCAATTTATTTGAATTGTTGAGTATCCATGTTGTGCAAATTTAAAAGGTATGTGTATATATATAATATATACATATAGTGGTTTTGTTATTTATATATATAATATATATGGGTTTTGGTGTTATATATAATATATGTACGTGCATGGGTGTTATATGAATAATATATTTGGGTCATGGTGTTATATGTATAATATATTTACCTGGGTCAGTATATACATAGTACATATATATGCGTGGTTCTGCTATACATAATATATATGTGTGGATTTTATTATATATAATTTATATGCGGTTATAGGTTTTGTGTTATCTAATATATATAAATATATATGAGACTTTTAATGTATTCTAAAATTTTGATGTGACAAAGGTCACTAAATAAATATTTATATATCTAATGTATATTTGTATATGGTTTTATAATTTTTGCGAACGAAAAAAATAAAAAAATAAAAAATATAATATGGATTTTTATAACATGCGAATTCTATTGATAATGCACATTTATGCATGCACGTACCCGTAAGAGAATTATGAGTTTTATGATATTTTGAGTTTTGATTAGTACAAAATTATATTATTGCGAAATACTAAGTGCGAGCTCAACAATAGTGCGAGTTGGAGATAGCGCTAGAGAGATAAGGGAATGTCGAGCATAGCTCCATTCACCGTAAATAGTGTGGTGTGTTTGGAGAGTGTGAGCATACGTGCTACACTTACATGGAGATAGTGTACGACTTTATAAGTCATGTGGTGTGTTTTGGAGATCCGTTTATCCAATGAGTATATAATTTGACTATGTTTCATATTCACAAATTGCCAATATATCACTGTGTCGAGTATGTAATTTGTGTTATATGTGAATTGTTAAAGTATGTTTAAATCCTAACATGTCTGGTGTGTATATTTTTGATGTATGCATGTGTACTTACTGAGCTTCTCCAAGCTCACACTCCTTACTTTACCTTGAAGATAAATAGTTTGCGGGTTAGCGAGGAGGATGGCAAATCGGTGATCCATCGCAATGCATTTTTTTAAAGTATGTGTGTTGAGCTTTTAAACTCCAAAATGAAGGCAATGCGGGTCATTCCAAGGGTTTAGTACTAGAATTAGACTTAGACTTTTTAAATAATTTTTTAACGGGTTGTAAACAAACATTACTGACTCTTTATTTTTTATAGATTTTTTAATGTTATAATTGCTTGCTTGATGGCTTATTTGGATGATTTTATTACTTGATTATTGTGATGATAATTAAATGAACTAACAAATTTTTGTAGCTAAGGGAGACCATCGAGTATTAAGGTACGCCCTATACCTTTTGATTGTGTGAACTAAATGATTAATTTAGAAAAGCATGCACTTAGGTCTGATTTCCTATATGAAAAATTCTAAAAATGTGTGGTGTGTACGGTTGTCAGTGTGGTTTGTAAAGTTTTAAATGGAGAGTCACCTTAGTGGTTAATGTGATGTTCGAAATTCGAGTTGGATCGTCCCAATTAGGTTTGGGGAGTCACATTTAGTGGTACCAAAGCCAGGTTTACAAAAACTCGGGCAAAGCCACAGTTTTTGACAAATTAGCATTATTGAAAATATAAATACGTTGATTTTAAAAATTAATAAAAATGAAAATGTTTAAATCTTTTTGACAAAAATAACATTGTGTGAAAAGTAGTTGTAAATAGGGTAGGAATGAGAACACATTGCCTTCTTTGAAAGTGTTTTCTTGAAAATTTTCCTTAGATCACTTGTTACTTTTCACTTTCCCGTTTTATATAAATTTATGCAAATAGTAGATAGAATGCCTCCTAGACGTGGGTGTCTGATTGCTAATGCACTGGTGGAACCACCTCAAGGGAAAGCTACACTTAGAACTGGTTTTGAGCCCTTGGTTCAAGCGATTATTGGGGTGTTTCAAAGGATAGCTGGCGGGAACCTTGCCATAGCTGCCAAAGGGTTGCCATTCGAACGAGTCTAAGCTTTGAATGGTAAAGAATTTCGGGGAGCTAAAGGAGCTGATCCGACCATTGTTGAATATTGGTTGGAGAGTTTTGAAAGGATCATTAAGCAGATGGGATGCTCGGATGATAGGAAGTTTGGTTGCATCGTATCCTTACTAAATGATGAAGCTCATCACTGATGGAATACGGTAAATAGAGGGACTGTTGCTGATCACCTGACTTGGGAATTCTTTTTGGAGTCTTTCCGAAAGAAGTACTTGGGAGAGTAGTATGTGGATGTTAGAAAGAGGGAGTTTTTGGATTTAGTCAAGGAAAATATGTTTATGGTTGAGTACGAGTCTGAGTTTGTGCGGCTTAGCTAATATGCTCCAGAGATGATATTCTTTGAGAATGAGAGGTGTAAGAGGTTTTGATTTGGACTAAATCGAGGCATTCGAGTATATCCAGTAGCACAGAGTACTGAGGCCTTTAATGATTTGGTGGAGAAGGTTAAGGTAGTAGAGGAGACGTTGATCAAGCCATCGAGATCGGTAGTATTTGAGTCCGATAAAAGGGGCTCCGATCGATCAGGATCATCTGGAAGGCCAAGGTTGAAAAGCTATTGAGTAAAGGTTACGAATCTTACGTAGCCTATGTACTCAATTTGAGAAGTAAGGATTTGAGGGTTTTAGATATCCGCACTGTGAGAGATTTTCCTAATGTGTTTCTAGAGGAGCTACCTAATTTTTTGTCAGACCGAGAAGTTGAGTTTGATATTAAGGTTTATCTTGGTATCGTACCGGTGTCCGTTGCACCTTATCGTATGGCATCGAAAGAACTCAAAGAGCTGAAGACCTAGTTATGAGAGTTGTTGGATCGAGGGTTTATTTGACCGAGAGTATTGCTTTGGGGTGCACCGGTGTTGTTTGTAAAGAAGAAAGATGATACCTTGAGGCTGTGTATCGATTATGGACAGCTGAGCAAGTTAACCATCAAGAACAAGTATCTGTTGCCTTGGATTGATGACCTATTTGATTAGTTTAGGAGAGCGTCAGTGTTTTCGAGGACTGATTTGAGGTCTTAGTATTATTAGCTCAAGGTGAAAGAGGTTGATATCCTAAAGACTGTTTTCAGGACTCGGTATGGGCATTACAAGTTTCTGGTTATGTCGTTTGTGTTGACAAATACACCTGTAGCATTCATGGCCCTGATGAATCAGATTTTTCACTCATATTTGGATCAGTACATAGTTTTCTTTATAGATGACATTCTCGTGTATTCTTGAAATGAGGATGATCAAGATGCACATCTACAGATTGTTCTTAAGATTCTACATGAGAAGCAACTATATGTGAAGTTGAACAAATGCGAGTTCTAGCTTCGAGAGGTGATGTTTCTTGGTCATATGGTATCTTCTAGGGGATCCATGTTGACCCAAAGAAGGTCGAGGCTATTCTAGAATGGAAGCAGCCGAGGAATGTTACTGAGGTCCGAGGTCCGAGGTTTTCTAGGATTAGCTGGTTAGTTCTGTAGATTCTTTTAGGGGTTCTTCACCATAGTTGCACCCTTAACGAAGCTACTTCAAAAGAATGTGTCTTTTGAGTGGATCGAGGAGAGAAAGAAGTGCTTTTAGAAGCTTAAGACAGTTTTGATTAAGGTGCTAGTGTTGATTCAACCAAAGTTTGGGAAAAAGCATGTGGTTTACAGTGATGCATCGTATATGAGACTCGGGTGTATTTTGATGCTGGATGGGAAGGTGGTAGCGTATGCTTCGAGACAGTTGAGGCCACATGAGCATAATTACTCGACCCACGATTTGGAGTTAACTGTTGTGGTCTTTGCGCTCAAGATTTGGCGTCACTATCTATGTAGTGAGAGATGTGTTATCTACACCGATCGCAAGAGTCGTAAGTACCTCCTATCCCAGAAGGAGTTAAACTTGAGATAGAGGTGTTGGATTGAGCTACTGAAAGATTATGACTGCGTGATTGAGTATCATCTCGGCAAAGCAAATGTGGTTCCTAATGCTTTGATTTGGAAGTTGATGGTTGAGTTACGAACTAGGTTTGCACGGTTGAGTTTAACCATTAATGGTGGTTTATTGGCTGAACTTCAGGTGATGAGTTTTTGGCAACTCCATCAAATTTTCATACCAAAGAACTACATCAATATCACCACATAAACTTAATCAACTACCTTCAAAAGTACCCATTCAAAAAGCTCCAACCTTAACTTACCATATTGCCAATATGCACACACTTTTATACATCATACCTCAATATTCAATTTCCAAAATAACATATATACAATACGACTCCTATTTACATTCCATGTAACCGAGTTTTGAATGATTTAAAAGACTACCGAGACATAAGCTGGATATGTTAGCTCAGGGAGTGATTCGATTAACACGTACCGCAGAATGCCAACTATAGAAAATAGAAAATAAAACAAAGTAAGCATTAAGTATGCTTAGTAAGTTCATAGGTTTTGAAACATTAAAACTCACCTCTTATCAAAGTAACATACAAATTAACTAAAATATGATTTTCCTGTCACCACATTTCACAAATACAAGGTGAGTATATTGTATTCAACCATATAACATTTCAATTCATTCCATTCGATACAATTCCTTGTTATTCCATTATAACATCCATCTGAATCACAAGAAACATATTACCATTCAATTAACATCTCTTTTACATTAACCATTTAGCCAGATGAACTATAATAAACAAATATGGATACGCGGGTAACTACCAAAAACACACCTGATTGCTTAAATAAGTTATACCACCAATAGATAGGGGTGAGCGTTTGATCAAATAGAATCGAACTGAATGAAAATTTTCAAGTTAATCGAGTTGACAAATCCTATTTTATCATCCTAACTCGATTTGAAATTTTCTCGAATTGAGTCGAGTGAGATGGAATTCGAATCGAATCGAATATATTTGTTCGAGTTCAATTTTAAAAAATGAATTTAAATCCTTGTAACTATTGTCACTCACCATAATCAAATTTGTTATTAGCTTTCATCCTCTCATAATTTATTTATTAATCTTTTATACAGGGGTTAGTTTCTTTGTTTGTGTTAGGGATCGACCCGATTAAGCAACAAGTAACAAAAATAGAGGAATAAATTGAGAAATTGAACACACAAATTTAATGTGGAAAAACCCCTCCAAAGAGGATAAAAAACCACGGGTAAAGATAATTTTACTATAATGGCAAAAGAACGAAGAGTACAAAAGATGGAGATAAAACTAAACCCTAAAAACCCGAAAACAAAGAACCCTCAAAACGTAAACACAAAATTCTCTAAATGTGTTATGAGTTCTAATATCTAATGGGTGTCTTTACTAAGGTTGTAAAAGAGCCTATTTATAGGTTAAATTCATATGTCAAATAATAATAAAATAATCTAAACTAATCAGTGTTTGACTGAAACAAATAAACAGAGTTTAACTAAAAGATTATTTCTCAAATTTGACTGAAAATAGGAGTCATACTTAACAAATCTCCACCTTGACTTATCTTTCCACAACGCCATCTTTACCAAAGCCCGCCACGAGCCTATCTTGAACTATGCAGGGAATTAACTGAATCGAATCTGTGCTTAGAAACTGGAAGACTTCTAGCCTTCGACTTGTACACTGCCAAATCAAAACTAACCCAGGTCTGATTTTCAAGAACACAGTGCCTTAACTTTTCAAAACCTGCATCCAAAAGAGAACCTCTCTTCAACAAAACGGTCATACATTTTCCCTCCTATGACCAAGTTGCCTCCTCTCCAAACGAGTTGACTTCGACTCTGTAACGGATGAGGGACATCCGATTTCACCGATCATTGTAGAACCTTCCAGAATATAAAGACTACCAGTTCTTTTACCTTTTAACAAAATGAGAGCTCCACGAGATACTTTAATACCGCTCGACTCAATGTTGATTTTACATCCTTTCAAGTCTAAAATACTCAAGGAGATGAGATTCTTTCGTAAATCAGGTACATACCTGACATCTGAGAGTGTCCTAATTGTCCCATCGTGTGTCCTAATTTTAACAGTTCCAATACCAACTACCTTACTAGATGAATCGTTTCTCATGCGTACAACTCCACCTTCAACAGAACTGTGTGTAGAGAACCATTTTCTATTGGAACACATATGGAAAGAACATCCCGAATCTAGGATCCACTTGGACATGAGCTTGGAGTTATCGCTCGTTGACACTAACAAGAAATCATCACCGCTTTCATCGGCCAAATTAGCACCAGCTACATCTTCCTCATTACTCTTAGCAACTCTTTTATTTCACAGTTTATAACAATCTTCTTTGACGTGACCTAACTTTTTACAATAGCGACACCTTTTGTCTCGTTTCTTTGATGCTACTAAAACGGAAGCTTGCCTATCTGCCTTGCTATCCAATGAAGCTCATTGTCGAGTTTGTCTCTACTCAACAAATGACCCTTCACATCTTCAAACGAGATTTTGTCTCTGCCATAAATCAGGGTCTCCCTGAAAGACTTGTATGAAGGGGGTAAAAAGCACAATAATAGCATAGCTTGATCTTCATCATCAATATGAACCTCAATGTTCTTTAAATCATTTAAAAGATTAATGAATTGACTGATGTGATCTCTAAGAAGCTCACCTTTGTTCATGCGAAATGTAAATAGATGTTGTTTCAACACTAAATGGTTAGCCAAAGATTTAGTCGCATAAAGAGTTTCTAACCTTTTCCACAAGGCGGATGAGGTCTTCTCCATCAATACCTCCTGCAATATCATATTTGTGAGGCACAACTGGATTGTAGACAAGGCCTTTTCATCAAGCTCTTCCCATTCTGTTTTATTTAGATTCTCAGGCTTTTTCTCGGTAACAACCTTTTTCAAACCGGATTGAACTAAAATTGCCATCATCCGAACTTGCTACAGATTGAAATTTGTCTCACCATCGAACTTCTCAATTTCAAACATTGTTGTTGCCATATCTGAATGGGCTGATCTTTGAACTAGCTCTGATACCACTTGTTAGGGATCGGCCCGATTAAGCAACAAGTAACAAAAATAGTGGAATAAATTAAAAAATTGAACACACAAATTTAATGTGGAAAATCCCTCCAAAGAGGATAAAAAACTACGGGCAAAGATAATTTTACTATAATGGCAAAAGAACGAAGAGTACAAAAGATGGAGATAAAACTAAACCCCAAAAACCCAAAAACAAAGAACCCTCAAAACGTAAACACAAAATTCTCTAAATGTGTTATGAGTTCTAATATCTAATGGGTGTCTTTACTAAGGTTGTAAAGAGCCTATTTATAGGCTAAATTCATATGTCAAATAATAATAAAATAATCTAAACTAATCAGTGTTTGACTGAAACAAATAAACAGAGTTTAACTAAAAGATTATTTCTCAAATTTGACTGAAAATAGGAGTCATACTTAACAGTTTGCTTAGTTGCTTCAATTATCTTCTGATTCTTGTCACTATGTATTTTGAAATTAAAAATATATTAAATGTAAAAAATGATTTTTTAATAAAAGTTATCTTAAAGATAAAATGTGAAATTGATATCAACATAAAATTTTAACACGAATATTTTATGGCGTCATCAATAATTTAATTTTAACAAAAATTTATAAAGATTCAATATGATTAAACAAATCAATAATATAAATAGTACAAAATGTTAAATTTAATTTAATAATATAAATAGTAGATATAAATAAAATCATTACTATTTAGGTTTAAATATTTTTTGGATGATTTTGATTTTGGATTTAGGGGTAAAGGGTGAGAAGTAAAATTTTACGGGGAAAATAAAAAATTTGGGGGACGTAAAATTTTGGGGGAAAAGTGGAAGGGAGTAAAAAGTTTTAGGGGGAAAGTAAAAAGATTTGGGGTAAAAATGTAAAATATTATAGTTTGATATTTGGTTTATTCGAATTATTTGAATTATTCGAATTTGAAAACTCAACTCGATTCGAACTTAAAATTTGAAAAAAAAAATCAAGTTAACTTGAATAACTCGATTAACTCAAAATTTGAAAAAAAATTTAATTTTTTCGAGTCGAATCTAGTTTTGCTCAACTCTACCAATACACACTTGAGCATCAAAGTGTGAAGAACAGAGGCTACACTATCCTCTAAAACACAACAGGATCTCTGTAGAGATAATCGATAACAGTGGTCTCTGTAGAGACAAACTCAGTAATCTGCAACAAATGCTGGATTTCAATAACAATAACTTTCTGCGTACATTAGCACATTTAGTATAATTTATTTTACATAACCCGTATAGTGTGCAAATAACCCTATCGACATTCTAATTGTGTCTTATTCTAACGTTCATTCGGGCACAATTTACACAACAGTATCATTGATTCCAATATAGTCCATTCATCACCTTTTTATATCAATTTGTATATAAATTCAAAGTATATTCAATTAACACAAATATACAATTCAATCAAAAATATCTCAATTACATATATATATATACACTACATTCTATGAACTTACCTAGAAAAACGATAATAAACGAGGTGGCAGGGACTAGTTTGCAATTTTTTCTATTCCTAGGTTAAGTTCTAGTTGATTCAATTTTTGATCTATATAGTAATTCATTTCAAAATATTAGTACTAATTACTTTATAACCTCTTATTCAAGGCATATGACAAATGAATTTCATTTTACATAATTCTCTAATGTTTTGCCTTTTATTCAATTTGGTCCTTAAAATCGAAACAAGCATATCTTTCACATTTAAGCACCATTTTACAATCCGATTTCAAATAAATCCTCATACAACCCTCTACATTTAGTAATTATAAGAATTTCATGTCAAATTCTAAATATTTTCATTTTAGTCTCTAAACTCAAAATTAATAAATTTTACTTTACAACTTAGTCCTATTTCACATCTAAGCTTATAATCAAACCATTTAACAACTAAAGCTTCAAATTCATCAATGGTAAATTTTCTAAACATTAGCAATTTTGAAAACAAATATATCGATTAGCTAAATCAAGTTACAACGATCTCAAAAACATAAAATTTACAAGAAATAAATCTCGAATACCATATATGCAATAGCCGAATCTCCAAGGAAGTTTGAAGCTTTCTTTTCTCATCAACAATGGCGTTTGAACGATGAAAGAATATGAGAATGAGGAATTCTCTTTCCGTCCACTTTTCTTATCTTCAATTACATTATTATTTCATTATTTTTAATCAAAATTTTATCATAAAATTAGGCCATATTTCAAGTTTCAATAGGCCACTATAGCCTATTGTGGTCAAATTTCTATACAAAACCTTATTTATTTACTAATTAAGCGTTTTGGCACTTAAGAATCAAATGTGATTATCTTTTACAATTTTTACGATTTAGTCATTGTACCTTAATTAACTATCAATTCAATAAAGTACCAAGCCGAAACTTAATATATCACTACAATAGACTCATAAATATTAATAAATAATATTTAATGACTCGATCATCAGAATACATGATTCCAAAATCACCGTTTCTGATACCACTGAAAATAAGTTGTTACATGTATTATGCAGACTATATTTTTTTAATTTCAAAATTTTAGTCTTAACGCAAACAACAGTCGTTAAATCTATTAAATGACTTTTTATGAGTAATATGTAAAAATTACAAATAGACATAACATTGCACATGTGATAATATGTTTGACATATCAAATTTTAAAAATAGTGAAACTTAACTTAATGAATTTAGTAGTTATCATTTGGTTTGGACTGAAATTTTCAAATTCTAAACAGGGACTAAAAATGACCAAATTAAAGTACATGTACTAAATCCACAACTTAAGCAAATTACAATGCCTAATAGTAAAATTTTACCTAATATATATATCAAAATTTGAAAAGTAAAGAAAATTAAGGAATGAGTAAAACTACTCAGTATATAATCAACATATCATCAGTTGGATTAAGCATACCAAAAAATAGTTAGGCCAAAATAGTCATTAATTAATTAAAGACATAACTTGAGTAATTTCATACTTAATAAACTTATTTGAAACTCAAAGTTTTCAAATAAGAAAGCTAAACAATTTTTCACAAAATTGAATATTTTAATTAGTCTCTCATAACATAATAAGGCCACGCTTAACTTTAATGACAAAGGTCGAAAACCACAATCAACCACAACTACATGGGTAGAAAACCACAATGAACCTCAGTGGCCCCACAATTATTCCCACTAGTAAGGGTTAAAAACTACAATTAACCTTAATGACAATGGGTCAAAACACAAACCACTATTATAAATTAGTGTCACACTAGAAATTGATTTCTACCAAAACTACATGTCAACATAGTAAACTTTTAACCTCGTTGACAAGTTAAAACAAACTAAAAAATTTACAATAGGTTCAGATGCATAACATGAATCATATTGCCAGATATGTTCAAAAATAGTATTCCTCCTACCATCCAAATCATCCAAACTCTAGTGTCACAGGTTGTAGATCGAATCTCGTGACGATTGCGCAAAGAGTGTCCTATAGAGGTAAATTGATGAAATAGGGCTCATTTAACCAAATTGAAATGGCCTCACTTGTGGAATCCATGGAGAAGCTCATCTACTTGAAGTCTTGGTGGCTCAGTGAAACACTCTAGTAAAACCAGAGTTACCAGGGTAAACAATGTAAATCTTAAAAGGATAATATTGTATAGAGTTTAAATCTCTTGGGACTCTCAATTATAGATAAACTCTAATCTCAACCGTCGATGTAACTCAATCTATACCGTTGGTTTTGGGTGAGCTCAACTACAATTAGAGGCCTTCCCCCTCATTTGTAATCATTCCATTCATAATTGTGAATATACTTGTGAGTATTTACTCAAACACTTGGTGTGTGTTATTTTCCTTTGTCTTTTTTGTTCTTCGTTGCTTTTTTCGTTTTGAGTTTGATTTTGCTATATTTTGGTGCCATAGAGAATTTCTATGAAAATTCTTATTTTACGAGGGTTAGGCTGACTTAGGCAGATTTGGAGCAAAAAAATTGCCTAAGGTCGCGCGGTTTGCGAGACTTAAGTTCTAGCCTTGTGAAATTTGGTATCAGAGCTAAGGTTACGAAGGCACCATTCGAGATGTTGAAAGAAGTAACTGATCAAATTGATCCAATAGAGACCCGTGAGCGGGACAAGAAAGCTAGCCAATCGAGGGACATGATGTTGTCTTTAGAAGAATGAGTGGTCAATCTTGAGGAGTCCATGGAAGAGCAACTCAATGAAGCCATGTTGGAGTCTCTTGGTTCCAATGTGGAAGAGATGCGAGGGGTGTTGAATTCCACTACAGATAAGCTAACATGAGGGACAATGCTTTTCAGGCCTTAGTGATGGCTTTAAATGAGGAAACAATGGCCACGACGATGGCTTTGAGCATAAAAATTGAGGAGCTCGAGAGAGAGCTTGCTGTGTGTCGAGCTGTCGTGGGTAAAGGGATGTTGAGTGCAACATTGAATCGAGAGATTAATGTCCCAAAACTGAAGAAGTTTACGGGGGCAAGGCCCGCAAGGGAAGTGGATAACTTATTGTGGGAGATGGAGCAATACTTTCGTGCTGTGGGCATCAAGGAAGATGATGCTAAGGTAAATAATATTCCTCAATATTTTACCGATTTTGAACTTTTATGATGGCGGCGTAGGTCCACAAATGAAAGGCATGGTTAGGTCACAATTGGAACTTGAGAGGAGTTTTAAAAATGAGTTCAATAAGTCGTTTTATCCTTAAAATGCTAAGAAGGAGGCTCGTGCTAAGTTACGTTAGTTTTCGCAACAAGGCACAATTTAGGATTATGTGAAGGAGTTCAATGAATTGATTCTCCAAATTACGGATCTGAGTGAGAATGAGGCATTCTTTTTTTTAGATGGTTTGAAGTCGTGGTTAAGTAGGAATTGGAATGTCGATGGGTCTAACAACTGTCTAAAGTTATGATCGTAACAGAATCTTTAATCGAGCTTGTTCCGAGGAAAGGCAAGTTCAAGTCTTTCAAGCCCAAGAAGAAGGGTAATGGTAAGGAAAATAAAGAAGGACAAGTTGTGAATTACAATGATAGTGCTGACAATGAGAAACCACAAAATAAGAAGAAGAAACCCAACAGTAAACTGAGGGGGCCTATACCACCCCTCACTCGTCTCTATCGTAGAATTAGGGTTACAGTATGCTACTATACAAAAAAAATAGAATCTTACTATATTGATGCAAAAATATCCCTAAACGATTGTAAACCATTGAACATATAACCAAAAACATGTTATTCATATACTATCAATTTTAAATCGAGCTTATAGAAGCTATAAAACAATTTAAAACAAAGTAGAGACTTATTTGAAACATTTCAGAAAAATGAAATAAAAAATTACAAAACAGGGGTCATGCAATCATGTGGCCAAATCGTGTGACAGGTTGAGGCCATGTGAAGTTACAGGACATGTTTGTATTGTCCAACCATGTGCAACGGCTAAAACTGTATAGGTGGAGTGACTTGGTCGTGTTTTTAGACCGTGTAACAGACTGTGACCGTGTGACAAAATGACACCTAAATTACCCAGACCACACGACCGTGCCATATAACCGTGTATGGCATACGACCATGTGTCAAGTCTTGTATCAGCCCGTGTACACCTAAATGACCTTTTTTTTAACAAGTTACCTATTCCTAGTACACTTGTGTCACAAGTCACAATATGCCAACATTCAAACCTGTCCAAAAATCATCAAAACATACCCAAAACAACACATATTTTATACATCCTAAGTGTCTAACCAAAATGCAACAATTGGTATCTTAATTCAAACATTTGTTATCTAACATTCAACACCATTCACACATCATTCAAATACCATATACAATTGTACACATTCAACTATCCTCATCCATACAAACCTTAAGAAAAATTAACCAAATGACCAATATATATACCTTATCTCAAATACAACTTGAACTTAACATTAAGTACCATTTCAAAACACAAACTTGTACTTTCACACTTGTAACCCAAAATACTTATTTACATGCCACTTATAACCTAACACAAAATTATCAAAAATCTACCGAGTCAATGAATGGATAGTGTGAGCTCCGACTTGACTTCCAACCGACAACAACTTCCTATGATCTACAAGAAACCAAACATAATGAACGTAAGCAACATAGTGCTTAGTAAGTTCATACGAAAATTTACTCAACTTATCGAGTTTAATACAACTTAAACATTGACTATAGAATCACACAGACAAGAGCATATGTTCATTGATGGCCTGTGCAAATCACAAATCTCACAAGGTTAGTAACATTCACATAAGAAACATATAATTATTTCATGCTTATAAACCATATACAAGTAACCATACTTGGTATGCATATTATTTTTCATATAACAACTTGCCATTACATATCATTAGTTGTCATATCATATAATCATTTACCAATTCATATATTCATTTCACATATCTGGTTTATACTCGATGAACCACAATAAAATAACATTGGATACGCGAGATAACAATGCTCACATGAGTTGTGAAATGGGTTTGCTCACACGAGTTGTGGGTTAGGATGATAAGCTACACAATGCTTCTCACATGAGCTATGAAGAATCTGCAACAAATGCAAGATCTTAGCCATCAGTAGGACATCCAAGACCAACACCCGAAACGGTAACAAACTTAATGACATGTCATTTGTATCCTAGTCGTTCACTAAGTTCATATAGGCCTCAATTCATAACCTTATCATTTAGTTATTTAAACATTATCACATTCACATGAAATCAATCATATAATTTACATTTTCAATCACATACCTCAAATACAAGTTCATTGCAGTTTTATCAATCTAATGTTTAAGATTATTATACAAGGAAATTCGTTCACAAACATACATAACTCACTAAATCAAAAAGGCAACAATCAAATCATTTTATTGACTATATGAACTTACCTGAACTGAATCAACAACAACCACGACACCAAGGACTACTCAACAATTTTTCCTTTTCCACGTTTGTTTACCGGTTGATCCGTTTCTTGATCTATATGATAATTTTAATTCATCTAACCATTTAAATACCTTAAAAATTTTAGATTCATGCATATGAACCCTTTATTAAAATTTTACAATATTACTCTAAACTTTTACCTTTTATGCAATTTAGTCCCTAAAACTAAAACTTACATATTTTTTCACAATTTATTTTAAAATCCTAATTCTAAATTCAATGTAGTCCCTTAAAAGTCCTTAAATGACTAAATTTCACAATAATTCCTTCTTAACTTTTATATTTTTATCAATTTAGTCCTTAAGTTCAAAACTAACAAAAATTTCTTTACAAAATAATCTTATTTAACAACCAAACTTATGAATCTATCCACCAACCTCAAGAACACCTAAAAATCATAAATGGAAAGTACCAAAACCTTTAAAAATTTTACAAATTAGTCCTTAGGTTAGCTAGATTAAGCTACGATAATATCAAAAACATAAAATTCACTAAAAACGGAAGCCAAAATCACTTACATGCAAGGAAAGACATAAACCAAAAACTCCCATGTTTTCTTTCACTAGTGTTTCAATAAAAAATTATAAGATGAAGAAGAAGAAGAGTTTTTTTTCCTATTTTGTTTAAGTTAATATTTACCTAATTACCAAATTAACCTTAAGTCAAACTTTTAAATTTCATTAAAAAAATAGCCCTTAACTATCCATTATAATTTCTTATGATTTGATTACTAAATAAGGCCATCCAATCATGCTTCTTTAGTAAATTAACACATTTAAACTAACAGCGATTGACTTTTTCAACTTTTATGATTTAGTCCTTTTACCTAATTAACCAACCAAACATCAAAATCACTGAATCAAACTTTAATACGACACTCTAATAGCCTCAAAAATATTAGATAAATAATATTTACCGATTTACTATTTGGAATTTTGGTCCCAAAACCATCATTTTTGACACCACTAAAAAACGGGCTATTTTAGGGCCATTGAAATGCTTCATTTGTGAAGGTCTGCATATGGTAAGGGATTTTTTGAAGTGGTTCATGTTTTTTACCATAAAAAAAGATGATGAGCCAAAACAAGTACCAATGAGGCTTGGTTCAATTGTGTGTGGGATCGAAGCTAAGAGGGAAAAAAGAATGAAAAGAAGCCAGTGAAGTCCTTTTTATGTTGTGGTCTGCATAGGATGCAAGAATTTCTAGAGCAATTTAAGACTTTCGTGATCAGTAAAGAAGTGGAAGCGAAACCAGAGAGTGAGGCTTTGAAGTTTGGGTTAATGATACTCAATTCTGCGAAAGTGAAGAGGGATCGCAAGTAGAAAGAGTTGATGTATGTGGACATCAACATCGCAGGTTAGAGGAAGAGTGCTCTTATTGATACAAGCGCATCAGACCTATTCATATCAGAAAAAGCTATGGGTAAACTTGATCTCTCAATCAGTGAATCAACTAAGAAGATCAATATTGTTAATTCCAAAGAGGTCCCAACTGTAGGAGTAGCACAAGGAGTTGAGATGCAGACTGGTTAATAGAAAGATAAGTAAGACTTTGAGATAATTCACTTAGATGATTACGACTTTGTTCATGGCTTAAATTTCTTTGACAAGATTATTGCTTTTTAGGTTCATTTTTTGACTATATATGCATCTGGATACTCGAAAACAACAATGTGTTGTGTTAGTGAGTCGAGACATGAGGGGCAGAATGAAGATATTTTCAAAAATCCAACTATCCGAGGATATCATGGGGGAAAGAACATTGGCTCGGTAGATCGAATGAGTGCTATGAAGACTTCCATGTAAATTCTGGAGAGGCGACAAACTATATGAAGCCTATTGAGTTATCAGTTGGGCTACCACCTGAAAGAAAGGTAAGTTGTGCATTGGACTTTGAGGGAAAAATGCCAATGAAAAATGGGAAACTGAGACTAGTAAATGCAACGAGTGAGGTAAATCTCAAGCACTTTTGCAATGTTTTTCATTTTGACTTATTGGCTTAGCAATGACATAAGAGCCCTTTCAAAGTTCTGAAGCGGCTAAGCCGAGGGGCTTATAAACCTGAGTTTTCCAGAACACTCAAGGTTAACTTGGTGTTCAATGTGGGAATGAGACGCCTATTTTTGTGAATTAAGGGGATCCCGATTGAGGGAGGTCATAATGTGGGCAAGTAAAAGTGGCGAGCTCTTACGAACGAAATAAACCAAAAAGGAGAGAAACAATTCGAGTTAGTGGACGACGGAAGCCAAGGCAAGTATTCTAAGGGGCAGGGCTACCTGACAAATAGGCTAGTCAGGAATCAAACGAGGCATTGAGAAAGTTTCGAGGCGAGTTAAACTAGTGCCATTTCGAGGATACAATGAGGGCATTATGAGAATGAGTGGAGGAGAATGTCACAGGCCGTGGATCAAAGCTCGTGACGATTGTGCAAAGAGTGTCCCATAGAGGTCAATTGATGAAATGTGGCTCATTTAACCCGATTGAACTGGCCCGACTCGTGGAACCCATGAAAAAACCTATCTACTTGAAGCCTTGGTGGCCTAGTGAAACACTCCAGTAAAACTAGAGTTACCAGGGTAAACAGTGAAATCCCAAAGGATAAGATTGTATAGAGTTTAAATCCCTTAGGATTCTCAATTGTAGATAGGCTCTAATATCGACCGTCGATGTAACTCAATCTGTACCTTTGGTTTTGGGGGAGCTCAACTATAAATAGAGGCCTTCCCCCTCATTTGTAATCATTCCATTCATAGTTGTGAATATATTTGAGAGCATTTACTTAAACATTTGGTGTGTGTTATTTTCCTTTGGATTTTTTGTTATTCGTTGCTCTTTCATTTCAAGTTTGCTTCCACTATATTTTGGTGCCTTGGAAATTTTCTATGAGAATTCTCACTTTTGCAAGAGTTAGGTTGACTCAGGTAGATTCGAAGCAAAGTAATCACCTAAGGTCATGCGGTTTAATAGACTTAAGTCTAGCCTTGTGACACTAGTATATTGATTTATCACCTCGATAGTTGCATTACCTAGAGGGGTCAGTTTGACAAGTGTCTTCAACCATGTGAATTTTATACTATTCTCATCATATTCATTTTGGTCCTCATCTGGCCAAACACTCAATAATTGATAACAAAACTGCAATAGGCCAATGTTGCTTTCTTTGATTACTGTTATTCACCAATTAGAAGGTTGGTTATTAAAGTGTCATCTTCCAACATTATAGTTGCTTTCTAGTATGGAAAGTGAAATGCATGCATTTTCGGCCTCCATCTTTCTAGTAAAACGCCAAGCAACTTCAGCATAATTTCAAACTTGGCTATTCTAAAAGTCATTAATAAATCAACGCTCCTTAAGTGGTCTTCAATACATCCATCCAATTTGGGGAACCTAAGATTATGTCAAGCACAAAATTGTTCGATCTTGTTGTTCAAAATGTAAAAAAAAAATTTACTAGAATCTAAAAAAGTTTCATAATGATAGAATATAAATGTAACAAAATGTTATACTAAGAACATTAAAAAAAATTGAGTGAACAAATTTATCACATTTATAGTATGATAAGTTATATGTTCTTCTTGAAACCTTAAAACAACAATTTTACAATTTTGTTTGAATCGGACTAAATTAGGAATCAATTGGGGGTATCGGTTCAGTAAAAGGTATAAAATCAGTTGACTCGTGGTATGGATCGATTGAATTAGGCCTATATGTTTTTAATATTTTTATTTTTGTAAATATTTTAATAATTTATTTTCTTCGAATTATCTGGATCTATTGAACTGAGAACCAATAGTCTAACTGGCTCGACCATTGATCTAATTCTAAAAATATTGTATTTTTATGGAAAGTGAAAGTAGAAAAATTTAAGAATTTTTTGTAGGCGGGAGAATTTAGTTTTTTTAGAGAATCTTTAGTGAAAATAAAAGAGAATAGAGTGAAGTATTTATAAAAACACTGCCTTGCAACTTATGAGTATCGACAATGACTCAAGAATTATTGCTTCTGGCCCCAACTACATGTGTATTACAGTTAGGAATATGAATTGCATGAAGAATTTATATATCATAATATGAATATTAAAATAATCCTCCAAAGAATAGAAAAAAGTTTGAAAATTACATATTTAAAAAAAATAAAATTATTCTTACAAGATTTTAATAAAAAGATCCCACTTTCTGAAGTTCATAGGTGCTTTTGTAGGTGGGCAAAGAATAATAAGTCTTGTTTAACTAATAGAAGGATAGAAGTTGACAATAAGGCATCTACTTTAATATAAAGAGAAATATTGGTGTTCGAAATGCAATTGTTTGCCACCTCTGACTTTTATTATTATTATTAAAATTAATCATTCATTCTGTTTTAAACCCCATCCTTATCCACCTTAGCCCATAGCAGTGGACCAATACTAAATAATTTTGGTAACTTCAATTTTACCATGATTGTAGTTGAACCTTCATTGTGCAGGGTGAAATATGTCAACTTTTATCCTTTTGTTATTGCTTTAATACATAAACTTAGATAATTGATATTTATTATTAGACCATAAATTGTCAAAAAAAAAAAGACAAAAAGAAAAACTTTTCAAAAAATAACTCTTTGAGATTATATTATTGAAAAGGATAATTATAAAGTTGAAATAATTAATTTTCATAAAATATAAAAGACACATGAAAAGTACATTTGTCATAAAAGAAAAAATCTAGATAGTATTAAATGGGATACAACCATCCTACCAAAGGATTTGGGAATTGTATAACAATCATAGAAACGAGATATGCTTCCTTACAAGGTATCATCAGCCAGACAGCCCACTTTATAAGAGAAGATGGTTTGAGTGCTTTATGACAACTTCACAAAATTCCCTGCTCACACCACCATCTCACCATGGGTGTCTACACGTAAGTTAAACTGGAAAGAAGAGAAAAAACAGGGTCCCATTGCAGATACGTGAGTGGTGAGCAAGAGACGCGCTCAACCACTCAAAACTAATAAAAGCCAAGCCTCTCTTGAAAACTTGTGGTGCTCATCTCATCAAGGGATCAAAGCAAATACCCAAATCAATCAAACCAAACTTTAATAACACCTCTATCATTATTTCATTTGTTGTCTTTGTTGCCACCTCTAATCTTTTCCTAGTATTATAAAAGAAAAGAAAAACATATATTATTTTTTCTCCCTTATCACCAGTCCTAGTCTTTGCCTGCCATCATCATCATTATCACTAACCAACCCCAACAACAGCGGCCTCTACTTATCATATTCATTTGATTATAAAACTGGCTTGTTTTCATTTGCTTTTTACTTGGGGTGGTTCTTTTGTTTCTGGGGTGTCTTGTTATTATTTTCTGTAAAAAAGAGAGAGGAATAGTTTTGCTGGTGGATTGGGAGAGAATGAGAGTGAGAGAGAATTATGCGAATCCTTTGCGATGCTTGTGAAAGTGCTCCTGCTATTGTCTTCTGTGCTGCGGATGAAGCTGCTCTTTGCCGTGCCTGTGATGAAAAGGTTGGTTCTTTCTTCAATTGATTCTAGTTTTCATGTAAATATACATCCCGGGGGGGGGGGGTCTGTTTTACCTGTTAAATGGACCCCCCACCCCATGTGGGATTTTGTAGTCTGTTGTTCTTCTGTTTAGGAGGCAGGATTTTGACATGGTTGCATGAAAGTCCAATTGTTTATTTCTAGATACTTGGCAGAATCTGGTTTTCCATTAAACCCAACTAAAGGTCCCTCTTTTCTTCTTCAAAATTGAGTCTTTTAAGCGCTTTCTTCTGTACTACTTACTTCTAGCATAAGCAAGCAACTGTTCAGACTATTCTTTCTATAAACTCTCAGCTGGAATTGCAAATATTGATAAAAATATATTGCTATATCTTTTGATTTTATTCATCTCAAAAACCTCGTTTGCATTGTTAGCAAAAGGATGCTTCTTCAAACTTGTTATGGATTAGATTTTCAATTCTTTCGTTGTTATAGATTGCAGGTGAAAAACTTAACCCTTGCTTTAAACAGGTGCACATGTGCAATAAACTTGCTAGCCGACATGTCCGGGTTGGTTTGGCAAATCCCAGTGATGTTCCTCGCTGTGACATATGTGAAAATGCACCTGGTATGCAGGTGTCTTTTTGTCTTTTCCTTTCATTATAGTGCTTTGCTTTGTTGCTATATCAGCTCCATTAGAAGTTTCAAGTTTCTTAAACTTACGTTCATCATCTCTTGGCTACCAATGTAGCATTCTTTGACTGCGAGATAGATGGAAGTTCCCTTTGTTTGCAATGTGATATGGTTGTACATGTTGGAGGTAAAAGAACTCATGGAAGAAATCTTCTATTAAGGCAGAGAGTAGAGGTTTGTTACTTAATCTCTGTAAAGAATTTGGGTCATATATTCCCTCCTGGAGTTTTAATGTGCCATTGGAATTTGATTTCTCGTCCTTTATATAGTTTCCAGGGGATAAACCTGCTCATATAGATGAGACCAGAAGAGGCCAAAATCATCCACGTAAAACACCTGTTGGAGAGAAGCAACAAAATCACAAGGTCTCTCCTGTTCATGGGGCAGATGCTGCTGCTGCTGCTGTTGGCCATCTTGAAACCGATACTAAAATGATAGATTTAAATATGAAGCCTCATCGAATACATGGGCAAGCCTCAAACAATCAGGTTAGAACTACTCTTTAACTATTTTCTATACCTATATAAACATGCTTATCTTTTTCTTTCACTGCATTTGAAACACATGATGTAATTGTTCTTTCAACATGTTTAGGGGTAATATCTGCAATTATTTGTTAAGGAGTGTGACTAAGAGGCTGTCTTGGTTGGAACTTGGAAGCCCTCTGCTTTTTCATTTGCAACGGCGATGCGGTTGTTTCAATATCCATGGAAAGATTCAAAACTATGTATGAGGATTGTATGACTTCTCAATCGGATTGCAGAATCGGGCTGAGAGGATAGATATGTAAAATTCATAAAAGGGTGTTGGAGATCTTCATAAAGTTCATGAGGTCAAATGGAGGATGATAGAATTTAAAACAGAAAATGTTGTACCTTAAAGAATAATTGGCTTGTATTAACAAAGACTAAGATAATATTTTTGGAATTTCTCCAAAAGATAATGATCTCAGTGCTAGTTGAGTTGTTTTAGTTCTTGGAAGTATTGACAGTTTCATTGTTGACAAACATCTGCTTGGTTTTTAAGTCCAACTGAGAGAATTCATTGATGAATGGTACATTTGTGGATTCCATAATGTTATTAAACAGTCTTGTAAATTTTTTTTTGTTTGACTTCATAAAGCAAATAGGACTATTTGAGAATGACTGTGATTAATACTTGAGTAATGCCATACTTGTATAGGAGGACGGCCCAAATAACCAGACCCTGATGCAAGTTATGTATGGAAAACATTACAGATGTGGGATTCCCATTTCAGCCTATAGATGGGCCAAGAAACTGATAAGGATAAGGAGAAGCAGATGGAGCACTGATGATGACAAATGGTAGCAGAAGGGATGGAGGCCAACAACATATGTTGAAGCAACGTCTAGACATGTAAGACTCTTCGTTACAGTTTGAAATAAGGGCATGGACAATTTCAGTATAACAGAATATCTTCTCATAGTAGCCAGGTTGGGCCTGAGTTATGTCATGTGAGCATTCTTCCTAAATATTCAAAACCTTGTCTGTATCTGATATGGGTGTTAATGCACTTGTCTTATTTTCCTGAGGATGAGCAAAGTTATGGTTGAAGTCACATTTTGCAGTTAGATTAGCATTCCACGTGCAAGTATCACAGAGCTCATATTAGTTTTTGTATGGATTGGTCTAATTCTTATGCTTTAACATAATTATTAAGAGGGAAAAAAAGGGGAAAACCAAGGAGTTTATAATGAAAGATCAGTGTTCTGCTCTTTCAATTAAATTTTCAGTGCAGGAAATTCATAGAGCTGTTGAAGATACAAACATGCTAATAGACATAACCCTTGACAAACATTCCTTGCTTGGCCTCCTCTGACTCTCCTTTGCCGGTGTACTTTCCGAGTTGAGCAAGAGAGTTGGCCTTTGCTCGGATGAGCAGCACTTCCTGAGCATCCTTCACATTCTCAGGTCTGCCTCCCCACTTCTTCAGGCAAGTGTTTTGAAGGGCTCTTGCATATGAGAATGACACATGCCATGGGTTTGGAGCTTGGTTCATTGCATTCAAGTTCAAGGTAGCCTCAACTTCAGACTGCCCACCAGACAAAAACTGCCAAAAAAATGCAACCAAACAACCATTAGCTGCTAAGTTTCCTCTAGGCATGTTAAATAACTTATATTATAGTAGCCAATTACCATGATTCCAGGGACAGCTGGAGGGATTCTTTGGCGGAGGAGGCTGAGGGTGTAATCAGCAACTTGTTGAGGAGTAGCCCTGTCCTTGCACTCCGCACCGGGAGTGACCATACTTGGCTTGAGGAGGATACCTTCAAACATCACATTGTTCTGGGCAAGATAGAAGAAAACCTCAGCCCATACCTTTTTGGCTACTTCGAAAGTCCTGTCAATTCCGTGATCACCATCAAGCAAGATCTCTGGCTCAACAATTGGAACCAATCCATTGTCCTGCATGACCAAACATCCAAAAGACTATCTAGTGCCAAAGAAAATGCAATTGAGACAGTACTGTGATAAAATTTAGTTTATCTTACCTGGGAGATGGCGGCATAGCGAGCGAGTCCCCAGGCTGCTTCCTTCACAGCAAGTTCAGTTGGTCCATTGGGAATGCTTACCACAGTACGCCTATAATAACATTTGGAAGCATGTCTTTACTAATAGCATAAACATAACGAATGAATGAGAATATATGTATGTAATCCTTATGTCACTTGTCTGTATGAATAACACAAGGGAAACGCTAACGTTAAACTGAAAAAATTTTGAACGGAGGGCCATATGAAGAAAAACCTCACCATTTTGCAAAACGAGCTCCTTGTTGGTAGTATGCAGCTGAACGTGGAGCGAGGCCATCAAGACCTTGGCACCATGACTCGTTGTTTGAGCCAGCCAGTGGAACAAGACCCTGTAGGGTTTATATTATCATGCTCCTAGTAACATATACAACTTAGAATTAAAAAACAGATGTTCCTCCACAAAATGGGGCATGAGATTTACCTTGTCGACCTTGATACCGGGGACTATGTTCTGCTCAACAAGAACATCAACCATCTTCTTGCCATCAATTGTGGTTTGATAGAGGGTTTCCTCAAAGAGGATGGCACCAGAGATGTACTGACCAAGGCCAGGAGCTGAAACAAGCAACGTCCTGTAGGCTTGGCGGTTAGCCTCTGTGTTTTCTAGCCCGATTGAGGCCAAACGTTTCCCACAGGTAGCGTTGGACTCATCCATGGCCAAAATTCCACGGCCAGGAGAAGCAATAGCTTTCTACAAACATCCAACAATTAGTAAAATCATTGTTCTTTCTTTCAGCAAATGCTCAGTTTCTTAGTATTAGCATATATCTTAAGCAAGTCGTGGAAGAGGTTAGAACTATATGAACACTTACAGCAGTCTTGACAAGCTCATCGGCATATGAGCTTGCACGCACAGTTAGTCCAGAGGGTGCAACAGGGTGGCACCTCACCGCAGAAGTGGAAGGTTGGCGAAGGGTGTGACCCTTAACCCACTCAGACTTGTCTAAAACTGGTGAAGTCTTGAGGAGAGAAGCAGAGGCCATGGTTTTGCGTTTTCAGTGCTTTCTCTTATCTCTCAGCTCAAGCTTTTTTGACACAACGTTTAGGCTCCAAGTCTCTAAATTATAGTTGATAGCCCCTGCCAAGAGATATCTTGTATGAGGCTGTTATACATGGGCCAATCATCAACTGATATGATGGATGCTTACTTGGCAACTTGGTATGGCAGAGGTGTGGCTGATATGGGGTAGGGGTTTAAGACATACATATCTTGTGGAATTTGTCTTGAAATAAAAGGTTGAAATTTCTCAAATTTGTAAAACCAGGAAAATAAAAATGAAATCAATGCCAAAACCCTGATCTTTTTAGTAGCTGTTTGATTTTTGTTAGTTATTATTTTGTGTTTTTTTCTTTCTTAAAATCACCCAAAAGGCAAGATGCAGACAACCTACTAAAAGGGTTGTAAACACCTTTGGAATATTTATATTTTTCTTCTGATTAACCAGCAAATTAACTTCCTGCTCGAAACCAATTTGATGCATTCATTATCTTTCAAATAAAGAAATCAAGTTGTAGAGTCTCCTGGTTACAAACATGCCGATGGGAAGTGAAGATGAACATAAATAAATGACAATAGTCTCAATGCTTCAAGCACCTCTTCTGCATGCACCAAAAACACGTATAGTATAGTATAGTATAGTATAGTATAGTATAGTATAGTATAGTATAGTATAGTATAGTATAGTATTTTGAAGCAACAGGTGGCCAGTGACCACTAATTCTGCAGCCTTACGACAAGGTGCAAACTTGTCTGACATGGACAGTTTCAATCAATTCTCTAACAATTGTAAGGGGAACAGGTAAAGAATCAGCGGTAGCCTCATTGATTACCTCAAGCTGCAGAAGTGAGCTAATGACCAAGCAATTCTCTTGTAGACATCAAAGGCCCCATAATCAAAAGATCTGGAAACTGTATGCATATGGAAAATGCAACTAATAAAACAAATAAGCAGACACCATTGATTGTGAAGAGAAAAGCTCCTCAAAAGGACATCAAGGAATCATTGTGGAACAGATTCAGACACCATGCAACTAAAAATCCTCAAAACACTTATGAACAATCGCACGGCTATTCTCAGCCGCTAAATCTCTGGGGCATCTTAGAGCTCAGGTTATTCAAATTAAGCATGTATAAACTTCTGTCTAACCAATTCTCAACCCCACAAACAAATTCTCAGTTCATTTAAAAAAAGAAAATCTAGAGAAAGATTCCACGGCAATTTAGAATCTTAGTCACAAAGATGGGAAAAGAACATGAAGTAAAAGCATGTAAGAAACCACAAGTCAGAAAATCAACAACCTATCTTTACTTTGAACTGGTTTTACATTTTTTACCAGTCAACAAAAAAAATTTATCCACAAACTATGCTTTAGTATCAATGCCCAAAGTAGAAATATGACACAGCTCTCATAAGCTAATATAACATGATCAATGAGCTACTACCAAGAAAATCTTTGGTTATCCATTACTTCAAAATTGGGAGTCTATAATAAGAAAAACCTGGTGCTTTAGCACTACTTAAGATATGTAGATGAAACCCAGAGTAGCACATAGGTAATCAATGATGTCAGCACTTCAAAACTCCTTGGGCCCTTAAGAATAGGAATAGGTGGAATCACTGATACCATCAAGAAGGTTCCCAGAAACCAGGAGAATATAAAAGCTCCAGCCCTGCAATGCAGCAACAAATTGATTACTAAAGCATGTTAACGTTCCAACAATTTAGGGTTCAATAGCAAAGATGTTTGAGGAATGCGTTTAGAAGAGGCGAGACAACATGAAATGAAGCTGTTTGCTAACCATAGATCATAGATGGAAGGATCTCTAAGGAACATTCATCTTCTTGACAAGTATTAAGCAGTGATGTTAATCTCATAGCCGACTAAAATCAGTATTATAATGAGGGTTAAAGAGAAAAGAAGAAAGGAGAAAATACCTTGAAAAGAAATATCAAGGGTACCATGTTACATTTTAGGTTAACACCATAAAGTTATCACATACCCATAAAGTAGAGTTCGGATTTTGCTCTTCAACCGATCATGTATGAAATAGAAGGTAGCTATCAGTGATATAGCTACTTGCAGGGTTGGGCCTTCTTCAGTTGGGAATAGAACAGTGAGAACTCCAAGCACTATAAATGCTATGGATGTTTTTACAATGAACTTAGTGGCTGGAGTTTGGAATCTGCTTGTCACAGCCTGTACAACTCGGGATTGTTTGACTTCCCTGACCTTTTTCTTGATGTCAATTTTTGGGTTCTTCCTTTCATAGAACTTCTGCATAATTATTTTGTCATGGGCTGCTTCAATTGCATCCACACTTGGTTTGTGCCCCCCATATTTACTAATAAGGAAGTTCCGTGCCGCTTGAATTTCGTCTTCTGAAGCCTCCCTGCTTATTCCTAGCCGTTTGTATGGGTCCCGAACATTAATTCTAGGAAACATAGCTGCTCCTGCAAAGGCAGTTATTGAATAAATTCCATAAGGCAAATGCCTTTTAACAATACATATCAAAGTTCAATAAAATGGGGTCAGCAACAATAAATCAGGAAAAAAGTACAATTCAGTGGAACAATTCTCCATAAGCAAAGAGCAATTTGTAGGCTCCCGGCAAACACACAAATAAGAGGTATATCCAAGTTGATTAAGAAACCAACAATGTCAGGGTTAAACTACCTTCATGCTCAAAGAACAAAAGCTATGCGACAGCTGAGCTTACAGTATATCCGAATCACAAAGAAATTATTCAATCTTGAACTCAGAATCAGCTATCACCGACTTATGAAAGGATATACACTTACTAAGATAATTTCCCCTCAATCATCGATCCAAAGAAACGATTAAATATACATCAATGCAACATAGTTGCTAGTTTAAACTTTACACCATGTGCAACATCTCTTCAAGGCAGAAACTAGCAAGTAAAAAAGGTTTTTCAAATTGTTTCAACTTCCAACGTAAGGTTATTAACATAGCATGTGTACTTATTCAAAGCTAATCAAAACAATAAATCCAAAATGAAAAAAAGGAAAAAAAGAAAAAGGTTCAGTCCTTGTAATGAATATTACCACCTGATTCACTAGCCATATCGCCATAGGAAGCATCCATTGCACATTTGATCAGATGAGTTTTCTGCATCTTCCACCTTCTGAAAGAAACTGTCAACCTACTTCTGCACCATAATACAAAAAAAAAGATCATGGCATCACATAACCAAACCCAAAGTTTACTAGTTCATGTTACTAAAGCACTACCTTTCAAGATGAAGCTTGCCAAATTTTGCCTTAGGTTTGCTGGCAATTGGAGTAGATGGAACTTGCCTGCACACCAACCCTTGATTGCAGTCAGGTAGCCGAAGGCAACATCTTGAGGGACTGGCAATCAGTCCAGAGACACTCATTTTTATAATACTCGCTGTTTTCCATGAAAAAAAAGCCTTAATTAGCCACATTATGTGGCAACTTGAATTGAATAAAAGGTTATAAAAACAAAAGTTAGAATGCCAGAATGCCTATTTTACATCCTCTGTAAACTTAAGCAGTATACTCCATTACATTGAATCTAATATGAATTCATTCATTCATCCTCCTTGACAACATCTAAAAGGAACATTTCGTTTCTTTTCCTACGACTCAATCAATAGTGTAGCTTGAAAATCCTTAAGAATATACAATCAAAACGCTAATCAGAGAAACGACCCATTATCAACCCAACTATACTTTAGCTAAAATCGCAGGAACGAAGGGCTAGAAAGCAATTAACTTTTCCACATCAATTGAGAACTAAAGGCCAACGGCCGCATGAATGTAAGAATAATTCAACCCATGGCTCACAGATTATTCGGTGTTACACAGTAAGCATTCAGAAGCCGAAATCAAAGTGCTTGGGAAAGATATTGAGGAGAAAAAACATACCTTGTTGAGATGACTGAAAATACAAAGTCGGGTCGAGCTAGAAAGTGTTGTAATGGATAGGGAAGCAGAGTGTGAGAAACATGGGGAAACAAACTAAACCCTGCTTACCACCCTCTGACAAGTAATTAATAAATACATAAAGACAAAAATAGTTCTACATCATCAATCCGTTGTAGTCTAGTTGGTTAGGATACTCGGCTCTCACCCGAGAGACCCGGGTTCAAGTCCCGGCAACGGAAATATTTTGCTTATTTTTGTTCTTTTCCCCATTTTGCTTGCTTTTATTTTTGTTTGTTTGTTTGTTTTTTTTTTTCATTTTACTTGCTTACTTTGTTACTGGTATGGGTTTTTGTTACTGCTTGCTTACTTTTATTTTTGCTTTTTTTTGTTCTTTTTGCTTGCTTACTTTGTAACTACTGGTACGGGTTTTTGTTACTCATCATTCTATTGGATGTTTGATTGCTGCTAAGATATAGATATGGCTGAATTGTGTTTCTCTTTTCGCCACACAAGAGTATGCGAAGGTTTAAATTCTGCCACTCTGTCTCAGTAAAGGTAAGTAATTGGAAATAAGGCAGCAGGGAGGTCCTACAACAATAAACAAGAAAGATGCACCACACAATTCAAAGCCTCTAAGACACATGACCAAATCAAAAGTTGGCTCAAAACCTGCAAATTGTCTTTGTTTATCTATCCTTGTTTTCTCTGCTTATTTTCGAGTTTCCAGTCCCTATTCAGATGTTTCAAAAGAAAAAAATTTGTTTCATGTTTGCTTTAAGCAGATTTGATATAACAATGAAACCAAAGATCCAAACCCGGACTTTTCCGGATTATTAATGTTATTATCATTCATAATTATAATGTTAATATATATTTGTACGAATCTCTAGATTGTATGAATTGAAGCAAAACTTGGTAATAGTTTGAGACGAGAAAAGAGGTAAAATTTTCATCGTATTCCAATTAGGGTGAGCAAAATTCGATTTGATTCGAAAAAAATTGAAAAAAAATTTTGAATTTTCAATTTCAAGTTAAACGAATCGAGTTATTCAAATTAATCGAGTTATTCGAGTTAGCTCGAATTTTTTTTAAATTTCGGGTTTGAATCGAGTTTAGTTTTTGAATTCGAATAACTCGAATAATTCGAATAAACCGAATATCAACTATAATAATTTACCTTATTACTCCAAACTGCTAAACCTCTTCGCTTTCCTCCCAAAACTTTTACTTCCTCCCACTTTTTCTCATAACTTTTGTTCCCCTCCCATCCTACCCCCTTCTACCCCAAAAATCATCCAAAATTTTTTTTTCTAAACCTAAATAATAATTTTATTTATATCTACTATTTATATTATTAAATTAAATTCCACATTTTGTACTATTTATATTATTGAATTGTTTTATCATATTGGATATTTATAATTTTTTTGCTAAAATTGAATTATTAATGATGTCATAAATATTCGTGTTAAAATTTTATATTGGTATCAGTTTCACATTTCATCTTCAAGATAATTTTTATTAAAAAATCACATTTTTTTACATTTAATATATTTTTTAATTTCAAAATACATAATGACAAGAATCAGAAAATAATTGAAACAACTAAGCAAGCAAAGAAGTTAACTTGTATATAAAATATTAATAAATAAATTATAAGGAGATTAAAGTTAATAACAAATTTGATTACGGTGGGCAAATTTGATTACGGTGGATGACAGTGATTATAAGGGCCTAAAATATTTTTCTTAATTTAACTCGAATAAATATAATCGATTCGATTCGAATTCCAGCTCATTCGACTCGATTCATTCCAGAAAATTATAAAACGAGTTAAAATAATAAAATATGATTCATCAACTTGATTAACTTAAAATTTTTTCATTTAATTCGATCTGAGAAAGGGGTATCCTTTTTTCTTATTGTTCCACGCCTGTGCCCGGTAACAATATCGTTTGCATTGGTTCTTTCTGTTAGGTCATTAGCAACCTACAAATAGGAAGAGACATTAAATATGGTCCACCTCCATTATTTATGTTGTCTACTTTCTGCACCACTTTCCATTCATACCCAAAATGTCAAAGCGCAGTGAAAAGTGAAAACCCCAAGAAATTCCCATGACAAAACTTGTCAGCAATTATTATATCAAAAGTAAATTCTATTGTGTGTTAGTAACTTCACACCAGGATGGATTAACGCGGGTTACTTCTGTTTGGGAGGAAAAGAAGGGAATTGGAAGGGGGTCCATCATCTTCATTTTTGGTATTGGACCTCTTGTTGCTTTCAATCTTGTAATGTATGTTTAAGCTGAAAGTGAAAAATGAAGGGTGAGTACATCCATGATACATTCACGGAATACCCCTAGCAAATGACCTGTGTTGGGATTCTTGCAAATGCCTGGCAAAACCATGAACTGACAAAAATAACCGACTGGAAGTCACCGCTTGGTCTAAAGGGAATGGCAGGTAGGGAGAGCCCATCAAGATACAAGCCAACCCTTGCCAGTCATTAAATTACAACTCCATCATCCTCTTCGGGTTTTTGGGGTCGTTAAATATTCTCTAGCAACCCAAAAGTTTTTAAGTTCAATACCCATGCAATGAGCTCCATTCTCATTTAACTATAAAACCCAGAATCAATCAATGTCCTTCAAGCAGTCCTGGTAGCTTTACTGGCAATTGAAAAATGATAATGAGGCTATTCATGTTTATCTTATTCTTGGGTGGTGCAAGTTTTGAAGTAACCTCAAACAGGCTTAGCCAATATGAGGTGATTGAAAAAGACTATATGAACTGGGTTAAACAAAAGTCTTCGTTCAAGCACTCTCTCTTCGGAAAACCCAAGAACAAATTAAAGCCCTGCTTAACCATAAGAGTAAACAAAAAACCAAGTCTTGCGGAGTTTGCCACAGTGAAAAAGGCTATTAGTTCGATTCCAGTCGTTAATCACTGTCGGGTTGTAATCTCCATTGGAGCAGGAATTTACAGGTAAAATCTAGAGTTTGTTCTATAGCTTTGTTACTTACAGGTGGCAGATAGCCATTTAGTTTCTAATTAGGAATTTGTAATGCAAATGCAGAGAGAAGATTGAAATCCCTGCAACCATGGCTTACATTACAATAGTAGGTGCTGGTGCAGACAAAACCGTGATTGAGTGGGATGACACAGCTGACAAAATGGGGCGGTCAGGCCATTCACTGGGCACCTATGGTTCTGCAACATTCGCCATTAATTCTCCATATTTCATTGCAAAGAACATCACCTTCAAGGTCAGCCATTATCTTTAGATTACAGTCTTATGTCAACTTCCAATTTGAAGCAGTTCTTTCATCCTATATTTATGTTAATCATCAATGTCGTTTTTCTTAGTTCTTTTTCAGCCATAATCTTTATGTTAAGTTGTAGATTGTGTTTGGTAGAACAAAGCACCATTACCGCCGTCAGGTGCATTAGGAAAGCAAGCAGTGGCACTGAGGATATCAGCAGATGCAGCAGCCTTTATCGGTTGCAAGTTTATTGGAGCACAAGATACTCTTTACGATCACATTGGCAGGCACTACTTCAAACGCTGCTACATCCAAGGTTCAGTAGATTTCATATTCGGAAATGGGCTTTCCCTCTATAAACACTGCCACTTGCATGCCGTAACCAACAGCTATGGAGCCTTGACAGCCCAGAAAAGGGAAAGCATGCTTGAGGAAACAGGCTTCTCCTTCGTTAAATGCAAGGTCACGGGGTCGGGCGCCCTCTACCTCGGTCGGGCTTGGGGCGTTTTCTCTAGGGTGGTCTTTGTTTATACTTACATGGACAAGATCATCACCCCTAGAGGATGGTATGATTGGGGAGACAAAAATAGAGAAATGTAAAGAAGAAAAAAAAAGAACCTTCTTTCCCTCATTTGATTAACTCGTCAATTTAGGTAGCTGACAAGTTCGATTAATGTGTCGAATTAAATTGCAGGACTGTGTTTTACGGACAGTATAAGTGCTCAGGACCTGGAGCTCAATTTGGTGGGCGAGTTTCATGGGCGAGAGAACTTACACGACAGGAGGCAAAACCGTTTATTTCAGTTGATTTCATTGATGGGCATAGTTGGCTTTCGGTTTTATGAGGATTCGTATATTCTTCGAGCTCTAGTTTATAAACCAAGTAGTTGTTCAAGTCAACCAACTTGAGCAGAAGCCAACCGACAATGTATTTATCCTCTTACAATGGAAGAATAATTACAAGAACAAATCAATATTTATTTACCATTGATTTCCCATACTGTGTGTGCAACAAATCCGTGTGCTTTAGATGCAGAGGAAGACAGGGAGATGGTTCATGTTAATTTGGAGTGTTGGGGTTTTATCTGGAATATGTAGCTGGCCATAAAATAAAGTAATTGCAGAAATAATGAGCAGAAAGAGTTGTTGGTGGAGGAGGATCAGATGCAGAGTGAATAACCATTTGGTCAACCTGTTGGATTATAAAAAAGTTTAAATTTGTCTGTAGATAGATTTGAATTTGATTTGTTGGAATAATTTGGTCTCTACTGTGAGATGCAGCTAAGTATAAACTTTTCTTGTTTCATTTGTAATCCTTCCTTCATTCATTAATAACACAGAGAGCATTTACTTCATTTTGCTTGTGCTTTCTTTCTTGAGATTCTTGCTTGCTTCACTTACTGTTTTTAAGCGTCAATGTATGTTTTCAAGGGTTCAAATTGGCTTCTGTTTAAGCTTTGTTAGACTAAAATTCAGTCCCGTGACATATGTAGAAACCAGTTTCACTCCTAAAACGTACAAATACAATATATGAGACTCATCCAATCAAAAAATTGGCAAATCGCATATCAACATGTTGGATATGGAAAAAGATCTCTATCTTTAGTTAAAAGTTCAAATATTTCGTGTCAATCACCCGATGAACTAATGTGCACATCAATAATCTATTAATAAATTAATAAAATTTTTAATGATAGTGATTAATTCGAATAATTATTTTAATTAAAATGATTAAATAAAAAATTATAATGATGAAAATGTTTGTATTTTAATTTTAAAGTGACAGATATATGTAATTTATCAAAAATGAAAATTGAACTTTCTTAAATTTGATTTTTACTCTTAATTTTATTTAGGGTTAGGTTGGATGGTCGATTGAATGCGATGCGGTGCGTTTAGTCTACTTTTTTTTTATCTCACACTACAAAATATAATTTCACCGCCACCACTATTTTAACATTTACTGTAGCTAATGTATGACTGCTCATCCAAACTCAACTTTAGTTCCAAAAATAGGATTACTGTCGGAAAAACAGAAAAACAAGCAGATCCCATGATTTAGAAGTTACTAACTTTGAGCCTTTGTGGTCTTGAAAAGTCATAAAGGATTTCTTTCCTTGAAATTAATAGCGATGAAGCCACCGCGAAATATCTTCCATTTCCCGAGACAAGAGCCACCAATGGCATCCCCCCTTTTAGCTAGCATTAGCAATGCCCCCATTACTAAAACTTTCTTTGGCTGCTCAAAATCCCATCCCCATTTTTATCTTCTTCCTCAAACTCTGCGGCAGCAGATACTTGTTGTTTGTGGGTTTCATGTCATTCTAAACCAAATGGTCTTATAACTACTAACCCATCTTTTCCTCTTCTTCTTAAAGCTTTCTCTTCACAATCTGTACGAGATTGGTGGGTTCTTCCTTGGGATTTTCAGTTTGCATTTCTTTTATTCTATTCAAATTTCCCATTTAATGGCCGCCATGGCCGCTTGTAAACGGGTGGGTCAAATCGGACCCAATTCCTGGACGATAGGGGGAGTTAGCAGATTCAAAGGAGTGCTTTCCCCTCTTGATGCCTCGACGTTTCCTCCCTCAGCCATTCGATTGTCACTTTCTCCTTCTCCCTTCTCACAACGGAGACAGGTTTCTCAGCAGCTCGTAAAATCAAATGGAAAGAGATTGTTTCTCATCGACACATTAGCTTTGGTAATTTCAAAGATTTCTTTTTTGTTTTTTTAAAGATGTTGAAAAGATGATACTGGGAAATTTCAATGTTGAGAAAAATGAAAGGGTGCATTATCCTTAGGTTAGGAGATTAGAGGCTGAAGGTCTGCCTTCGAAGCAAGCCGAGGCCATAACAGCTGCCATAACTGAAGTTCTGAATGGCAGCTTGGAAAATCTGTCTCTTTCCGTTGTTTCCAAGTCTGAGATGCAGAAAGTATGGGCTTTTTCTCTTATTCACTTTGCAAAACTTCACTTTTTTGTTACAATGCAAGGCGGTTTATATGGAATAAATCTTATCTGTTTACTTGCTTTTCCCAAATTTTATTCCTATTTTCTTGTATTAACTCGTAAAAGGTTGTCCTTTGGTAGAGTGAAATGACTCAAGAAGCCAATCTTTCCAAGCTAAAGTCAGAAGTTCAAAGTTCTCAGGTATGTACCACTTCTGTACATTGATTATTGTAAGTGGAATCTAAGAACTTATTGATGTTAGTGCTTTTATGTATCTATATGTTTTGTATTAATTGAATCCCTTTAGGTTGAATTGTTTCTTATTGATGGATGAAAGCTGAATTCTTGGCACCTAGCAAATTGCTATCCAAAGTGTTAACATGTTTAGGCTCCTATTCATTCTGTAATAACTTGCTTTGGGACTTTGAAACTTGTTTCCAACTATTAACATTTGATTGCTTGAATGGGAGAAACAGTATAGAATGATGGTTTTAGATTAGATGAAATTGCTTCAGTAAGTTGATTAACAGTGGCCAAACACCAAGGATTATTGTGAGATTTCAAATTAGTCAACTGATGCTCTGCTCTGCCAACAACATGGGTTTCTTTATATTTACACTTCTGTAAAGCTGTACTATTGAAATCAAATTTGAAACATCATTGGTATTAGACCCGATGTTTTCTGTATTATTGATGGGAGCATCTCTTGAGAACTACTTTTTAGGGAAAGAGGAAAAACAGGTAAGTGTTGAATATTAAACAATTCTTGTGATGCTGACCAAGGGTTGGATCTGAGTTGATGCCCCTTTGTCTGTTCACACGAGTGATCTTTTTGAACACTAATTTATGCAGGAGCACCATTTTTCTTTGTTGCAACATGAGAACGAGAAGCTTCGACATGATATAGAGAAGATGCGCAGTGAATTAAGGTCTGGCTTTTGAGTCTAACATGCATCTCCATTTGCCTGTAACAATCTGAATGTGCATATTCCCTATTACGACCATCCCCTGATAAGGGTATTGGTTATGACGCAGACATGAAATCGACAAAGTCACTGCTGAACATAGATTGGATTTGAATCTTGAAAGAGGGTAAGAAAGTGAAAGATACGTTTATGTTCCCATAAAATCCACTCGAAACAGTATAATACATGTGTGTTCTCTAACAACTGCAGGAGAATAAGGGATGAGCTTACAAATCAGAATGCTGTAACATCTAACCTCACTAACAAACTTGATCGGGTTAGTGTTTTTCCGTGAACCAGAAATGGTTTTGGTCTATTTAATTGACTTCATGACATTTTTTTGTTTTCTTTAGTCCTATTATAAAACCTTTTTTTCAGGAAATTCACGCATTAGAGGCTCAATTGGAAGGTGCAAAATATGACTTGATAAAATACTGCATAGGTACACTTGTTTCCATAACTGCTGTTGGTCTTGCTGTAGTTCGTATACTGATGTAAACCTGCAATGTTAGCATACTCAGTATAACCTCAAAAGGGGAAGAAACCGTAGCTCTTTTTATATTTCATTTATTTATTTTCTAATTTTTTCTTTACAATGGAAAACAGCTCATTTCTTGTGAAGCTGTTCTTTTGTGCCATTAGGATCGGAATGGGTGAGGGTTTGGGTAGAGAGAGACATCAAGTTTGAGCCTTAACTCTCCTTTTGCAAAAGGAAGAATACATATATTGGGTGTTCTTTGTTCAAATTTTTTTGAAAAGAAATGAGAAGTCCAATATGATTTTACTAGCTACTTTGAAGTCCTGTTCAACTTTATCACATAAAACCTAAGTGATGGCGGCTATAATTTTATCTATAATTTTATGTGGTGGAGGGGGATCAATTTATAATTATCAATTTTTAATCCGGTACTTCCATCAAATAACCAAATGAATGAATAGACTTTTGCTTTTATTAAAACTAAAACTTTATCTCCTTTAAATTTGATCATGTTATTTTAGATTGAATTGGGTTAAAATCTTACATTCTCCCACTTAGCCAATGAGATAAAACAAAAATTTTAATAGAACAAATGTTGAGCGCACATAAAAAATCTAACACTCATCATCATTATCAAATTATTGTGAAATGCAAATGTAAGTTATGGCGGACATAAAAAAATCTAACACTCGTCATCATTATCAAATTATTGTGAAATGTAAATGTGAGTTATGGCAGTTGTATATAGTTTAAGTTAGGGGTGAGCAAAACTCGATTCGACTCGAAAATATCGAAAAAAATTTGAATTTTGAGTTAAACGAATCGAGTTATTTGAGTTAATCGAGTTATTCAAATCAACTCGAATTTTTTTTTCAAATTTTGAGTTCGAATTGAGTTAAGTTTTCAAATTCGAATAATTCGAATATCAAATTATAATATTTTACATTTTTACCCTAAACTCTCAAACATTTTTACTTTTTCCTTAAAACTTTTACTCCTTCCCACTTTCCCCCCAAAACTTTTACTCCCCTCCCAACCTCCCAATCTACTCTAAATTCATTTCCCACTAAAATTTTACTCTCCCATTTACTTTTTCTCAAAATTTTACTCCCAAAAACCCTCAAAACCTTTTATTTTTCCCCAAAATTTTTACTCTCTCCCACTTTTCCCCTAAAACTTTTATTCCCTTCCTATCCCACCTCTCATCTACCTCAAACCCTCCCCCCTCCAATTTTTTTAAATATTTTCCCTCCAAAATTTTACTCCCCCTATTTACTTTCCCTCAAACTTTTATTTCCCAAAACTTTTTATTTTTTCCCTAAATTTTTACTTCTCACCTTTTACTCTCAAATAAAAAATCAAAATTATCCAAAAAAAAATCACTAAACATAAATAGTAATAATTTTATTTATATCTACTATTTATATTATTAAATTAAATTTCACATTTTATATTATTTATATTATTGAATTGTTTAGTTATATTGAATATTTATATTAAAATTGAATTATTAATTATGCCATAAAATATTCTTGTTAAAATTTTATATTGGTATCAATTTCACATTTTATTTTTAAAATAACTTTTATTAAAAAATCATATTTTTACATTTAATATATTTTTTAATTCCAAAATACATAGTGACAAGAATCTGAAGATAATTGAAACAACTAAACAAACAAATAAGCTAACCAGTATATAAAAAATTAATAAATAAATTATGAGATGATGAAAGTTAATAAAAAATTTGATTAAGGTGGACAAATTTTATTACAATGGGTGACAGTGATTACAAGGACCCAAAATTATTTTTTAAAATTTCACTCAAACAAATATATTCGATTCGTTCGATTCAATTCGATTCGAATTCCATCTCACTCGACTCAATTCGAGAAAACTTCAAATAAAGTTAAGATGATAAAATGAGATTCGAAAACTCGATTAACTCAAAAATTTTCGATTCGATTCGATCGAATGCTCACCCGTTTAAGTCACATACTTTTTTTCATATACCACAACATTACAACTCAATATAAAAGGTCTTTAAGTAATCATAAATATATTCCCGTTTTAAATCATTTTAAAAATTATGTGCACACAATCATAATAAATAAGAAATATGTTCATTTTATTTCAAAAACACCATAATTAGCGCAGAGTGTCACAATATTTCATTCATCAATACAACCAAGACCTATTCTATATACATATTTTTTTTTTAAATGCCTTTGGTTGTAAACCTTTAGTTAATGAATCTGCTATCATAAGATCAATACTAATATGCTCTATCGATACTCTTTGTTTTGAACTTCCTCCTTAGCAATAAAATATTTTAATTCCATATGTTTTGCACATTTGGAATATTTGTCGTTTTTTGGAGAAAAAGATTGTTGCAAAATTATCACAATAAATTTTCAGCAGCTTGGTGAAGGTGTCGACCACCCCAAGTCCCGAAATAGAATTCCGCAACCATAATGCATGAATTTTAACCTTAAAACATGCCACAAATTCTACTTTGATCATAGATGATGGGCTTCATCAATTAGATAAATAAATAGCTAAAAGTGTATCTCTTGCTATCAAGACATCTAGTAAAATCTGAATCCTAATATCCAATCATTTTCAACCAATTAGATCTTCTATACATGAGCATGTGATTCTTTATTCAAACAACCTACAACATAATCATAAAGAATTGATTCTATTTAATCTCTACTGAATAGTTATACATATTCCTACTCAATAGTTATACATATATAGGAACAATTCCTACTGAATAGTTATACATATTTAATCTCTTTGAAATCTTCTAATATAGTTTTTCTGAGACAATCTTAACAATCCTTATGACCTATCATGGAATATTTCAATTCCTATCACATAGGATGTCTCTCCCATGTCTTTCATTTCAAAATTATTCGAGAGAAAAAATTGTCTCATGCAATACACCGAAATCATTTGTAGCAAGCAAAATATCGTCAAAATATAGAACTAAGAATAAACTTGCTTGTAACACCTCTTACCTGTATTCGACACCCGAATAGGGTACGAGGCATTACCAGAACACATACATTTGTAAACGTATTTAACCAAGTTATAAAATTTCATCTAAATTAAAACTTTCAAAATTATTAACATGCTTCTATAACTTTTCACAATATATCCTTAAAATATTATAATCATAATAATTAGGTCCTACGAGACCCGATACATACTCATGCAACTCAATGTTTCATTTCCATTTCATTCAATTCGCAATTTCTCATGCTCGCAATTTAAATCATATCATTAGCACTTTCCATTTAATTCACGTACAATTCAATGTCATTAAGTTCAACACTAATATGTATTTACCATTTAATTCAACGTTTATCGATTATACCATTCATTAACACATTTACTAAGTTCACATGTCAACCATAATCATTGGTGGGTCCCCTTGTATAAACTCACTACCACTTATCCATTTACTATAATTCTTTTGGGCCAATTTGTCACTTACCATCCTTAATCAAATTAGGGAACGGTTACGGAAAATTGAGTACTTCACTTCCACTTTGCCATAGTATAACTATGGTCTTACGTATGATCACTTATCACTTGTCCCTGATCAGATAAGTGTAGCTAGGCTACCACTTATCATTTTGTCACTTGATCACACTTATCACTTTGTCACTTGATCAGATAAGTGTAGCTAAAGCTACCACTTATCACTTTGTCACTTGATCAGATAAGTGTAGCTAATGCTACCACTTATCACTTTGTCACTTGATCAGATAAGTGTAGCTAATGCTACCACTTATCACATTATCTCTTGATCAGAAGTACTCAAATCCGGCGTTCCGCTTAATTTGATCATTTATTCGATTTTCGCATTTTTATTTTACTCTCATTTCAACACTAAATATATTTCATCATACATTATATAATTCATGAAATTAACATTTAATCATTAAATTTCAGCTATATGAACTTATTATTTCATTACCTTTCCACACCCGTTTCCTACGCATATCACAAGCACCATATCAATTAGGCACTTACAATTTCAATGCATAACTTATAAATTTAACATGGCATAATCTAGCCACTGCTTGGCCAAAGCCTAAGCATGTACACCAAATACGTTAACCAAATACACATATAGCACAAGCATTATAAGCATGGATGAGCACAACATTTATTCATGTATCACGCTTACCGACATGTGTTAATTCATAAACCATTCATGACATTATTTCATACCAAATCATATACCGAATATACCTTACACACATGCTATGAAACTTTATTTTCACAAATGAGCTTAAACCGTGACTAATAATGCACAAATGCAAGCATCATTTCTATTTCATCATTTATCAATTATAATCAAGCCTATGACCAATTATACACAAATCATTCATATATTTTCCAATTTTCCTCCTCCTCCTCTCCATTCCACATCCTTAATGTATATACCACACTTAAACAACATTAACTATAATTTCACTATTCACTCACATGTATATTCAAAGTTGTTTATCCGAGTCAGAGTCACTAAATTATTTTTATCTGGAGCTACAGAGCTCCAAATTAAGATCTGTAAATTTTCCATGAAACCATAAAATTTTCAGAATTTTTGGTTTAGCCAATTAATACAGTTTATTCTTTAAACTTTCCCGTGTTTTGCTGTCTGACAGTTCCGACCACTCTCTACTAAAAATGAATTGTCTAATTGTACAGAATTCGGATGATGTTTCCGTTTATTTCCTTTGAAAATAGACTCATCAAGGATTCTAAACATATAAATTATAACTCATAATTATTTTTCTTCATTTTTTGATGATTTTCTAAAGTCAGAACAGGGAAACCCGAAATCATTCTGACATTGTCTCACAAAACTTATTATATCTCATGATTTACAATTCCATTGCTCACACCATTTCTTCTATGAGAAACTAGACTCAATAAGCTTTAATTTCATATTTTATTCATCTTCTAATTCAATTCCCACAATTTTTGGTGACTTTTCAAAGTTAGACCACTGCTGCTGCCCAAAACTGTTTAGTGTAATATATTGATTACCAATTTGACTCTAAACTTTTAATACATGATAATTTCGTCCCTAGGCTTGGAAAATGAAATTCTTGCAATATAATCCTTGATTCAAGCCTAGTATTTCTCATACATATCAATAACAGCCCATGGATTCCATGAAATTTCAGAATTTCTCCACGATTTCAATACTTTTCAATTTAATCCCTAAAACATGTTTTCATCTAAATTTTTTTTAATAAAACACCTTTAAACATCCACTAAAATCTCAATTTCATCACAAAATAACAAAAAATCATATGACCTTATCATTAGTATCTTCCAAAACTTTCAACAAAATGAGAAACTAGTAGGATACTAAGTTGGACCTAATTGTAAAAGTGTAAAAATATAAAAATTTCAAGGACAAAGCAAGAATTAAACTTAATTGAAGCCAAAATATGGAATACCAGCTCCAAACCCTCCTCCATGGCTGTCTCCCACCGAAATTTCAAGAAGAAATGGTCTTGAAATGCTTAAAATAAAATTTGGCCGCATAAACTTTATTGTAATTCCAATTTTGTCCTTAATACATAAAAATCTTAGATTTTTTTAACGGTATGCCATCTCAGCCACTTAAATTGGTCCATTTTCTCTTTTAGTCCTTCCTTATTTAATTGTTAAGCTATCTAATCACTTTAGCAAGTTTTGCATCTTTTCAATTTAGTCCTTTTTAATTAATTAATTGCCAAAACATTAAAATTTTATGACGAAACTTTAACACTACCATATTGACACTCCGTAAATATTTATAAAAATATTTACGGCTCGGTTTATAACATCAAAGTCTCGATACCTCTTTTCCTCAATTTCTTGACTTAATAAATTTTTATAAAATACAAATTACTAATTTAAAAATCTCTTAAAAATCATATTTGGCTCGTAATTATTGATAATAAAATTTACGAGCTTATTTTCTGAATTTGGTGATCTCGTACCACTATTTTCGACATTTCTGAAAATCGGCTATTACATTGCTCCCATTGATCTTTTGGTATATACATCGATCAACAATGTTTACTTGAAATCCAAAAGATTATAGTATCTTAAACTTGATGTACCATTGCCGTGAAGTTTTTTTAAGTCCATATATGACTTCTTAAGTTTACACACCATATGAACTTTTCATTCAACTGTAAAACCTTTAGGTTGGTCCATATAAACTTCTTCCTCAAGATCTCCATTTAAAAATTTTATTTTCACACTCATTTGATGTAACTCTAAATCATAATAAGCCACCAACACCACAATCATTTTTAATGAGTTTTTCTTAGAGACAGGTAAGAAAGCTTCTTTTTTTTTTATAATCAATATCATCCTTCTAAGTGTAACTTTTGGCAAAAATTTTAGCTTTATATTGTTCGATATTGTCATTTGAGTCATGGTTGGTTTTAAAAACCTCATTTACATTCAAATCATTTTGAACCTTTTGACAATTCAACAATGTTCCAGACTTTGTTTTATTCCATAGATTTCATGTCATCTTTCATGGCACTTAGCCATTTATTAGATTCATCACTATTTATGACCTATGAAAATGAAACTGGATCTTTATTGATTTCAATATCAAAATTTGACTATTGCAAATAAACCACAAAATCATCAAGAATGACCTATTTTCTCTATTTGAGATCTTTTTATTGACATTATTTGTGGTTCATTTTCATCAAATTTTTGTGAGTTAGTTTCTTCTAGATGTGTTTCATCATTTAAATGTTGTTCAACATTTTTAGAACATTGATTAATTGTTGGAACAACATTTGTGGTAGTTGTGGATAAAGGAAAATTATAAGTGTGGGAAATTCTACTCCAATTTCTTTTATATCCACAACTTATTTTGAAACACTCTCACTAACTTCACCATTTTTAAAGAATTTAGCATTACCAGTTTCTACAATTCTCGAACTATGATTGGTATGTAAAACCTACATCATTTAGGTTTCTCTAGATAACTAATAAAGTATCCACTTATCGTACGAGAATCAAATTTTCTTTCATGTGGATTATATTTTCTTGTTTCTGCTTAGTAACTCCAAACATGTAGGTGCCTAAGGCTAAGTTTTCTTTCAGCCCTTAACTCAAAAGGAGTTTATGGAACTGCCTTACTAGGAACCCTATTTAATAAGCATATAACAAATTTAAGTGTATGCATCCTCAATGATATAGGTAATGAGGAGTTAATCATCATACTCCTAAACATATTTAATGAAGTTGATAAGTGCTAAAAGTAACATGTTTTAACCCCATTATTAATACATTTTTGGGTGATTATTTGATGTTAATTGTAAATTTTATACTTTTAATCCTTTAAATTCACGCTTTAATGCTTAATAGAGCACTTGAGAGCAAAAAGAGTGAAAAATGAGTGAAAATCGGAGTGTCAGAGCAAGCTGCATGAGCTACACGGGTTGAACCATTTCACATGGCCAGACAACATAGCCATGTGACCCGCATGGTCATGTTGTAGGTTATGTCAATTTTGTGAGATTACACACTGAACTGTGAAAATCACGATTTTTAGGTTTTTCGAACATTCTAAGACATATATGACAAAAATAAAAAGATAGGAGTGAGCCGTCATAGAATATTTAAGAAAACAACTTGAAAAACACCATTGAAGCCGGTTTTGAAGCAGATTTTCATCAAGATTGAAAATTCCTATTTGATTTCTTAGGAGATTATCATGAGTTTCTTTGTTTTTGGTTATATTATATCTTAGATTTTTTTTTTATTTTCAACCTAGAACTAATTTTCTAAATACCTAGGGGAGATGAATCCTATAATGGATTTTGTCTTTTGATTTTTATTTTACGCAATAAATACTTAGTTTCTTATTCTCAATTGTGTGTGTTTAATTCTTGGTTTAATATTTTTAGATTATTGATCCATGTTTGATGTGCTTAAATCGATGGTTAAATAAACCTTATTTAAAAATAGATCTTGCATAATTGAATGGAGTTGGATGCAATCCTAGAAATAGGACGACATAAATCTACCAGATTAGAGTCAAATCTAATAGGGGAATCCATAGAATGAGTTAATGCGATAATAAGGGTTTTAATTAGAAATAAATTTCAATTAACCAACTTAGAGTCAATTGCTCTTATGCTCGAAAGAGATATTTGTATAATTTAGGGATTTCTACGGATCAAGTTACTAAGTAAAGAAATTGCGTAATTTAGATTGATAGTGACAAATGAAATCTAGGTGAATTCTTTCCTGGATATTGTTTCGCTTCTTGGTTGTTACTTGATTATTTTCGCGATTTGTTCTTTGTCGTGTTCGTTAGTTAATTAATTTAGTTATTTTTAGTTTTAATCAATCACTCGAATTATTTGGTTAAATAATAGAAAGATGATAATTATTAGTACTTTTAGTCTTCGTGAGAACAATATCTTTTCTCACCATAGCTATACTATTAATTGATAGGTGCACTTGCATTAGTCAAATTATTAGTTAGTTTCGCGACGCATAAAAAGTTTGATTACGCTTTCCTGCCACACCATTTTGTTGAGGTGTGTTTGGCATAGAATACTGTGCACATATGCCACGACTTTCGAGGAATTTTGCAAATGAACTTGGACGTTGTCCAGATTCAATAAATTTCCCTTAAAATTCACCACTTCTATCAGATCTTACTATTTTCACTTTTCTATCTAATTGTCTTTCAACCTTATTAATGTATATCCCAAGAGCATTTACTGATTGAGGTTTTTCATCAAGCAAATACATGTAACATTATCTTGAAAAATCATTAATAAGGGTGATAACCTATTTTTCTCTATTAAAAGATGGAATATTAAAAGGTCCACATATATCAACGTGTATTATTTCAAGAAGCTAGGTACTTCTTATGGCGCCTTTCTTAGTATATTCGGTTTGCTTTCCCTTAAAGCAATCCACACATACACCAAGATCAGTAAAATCTAGATTCAGTAAAATTTTATCATTTACTAATCCTTTTTACCTTTCTTTAGATATATTGTAATGGCCTAAATTCAAGGTTATCAAAATAGTGGTTTCGGGACCACAAATTCGATAAAGAAAATTTTATTTTTCTTATATTTTTATGGTCTACGATTTCACAAAATATTTTGTGAAAATTTCGTTTGAAAATTTCGACGTTTGGGCACTCAATTTAGTCAAAAGGACTAAATTGTAAAAAGTGCAAAAGTTGAGTTCTACATGTTAGAGGTGTCCAATTGTTATGAAACTTTAAATTGGAGGTCATTATATGGTAATTAGACCATTGGTTAAGTTGGTAGACAAAAATGGACATGAGATAAGTGAAATAGGAAAGTTTTAAGTTAGGGGCAATTTGGTAATCTAGTAATAAAAAGAATTAAAAAGGGAAAAAGATGGCCAAAAATATCATCTTCTTCATAGTGAACGAAATCAGAAAAGGGAAAGCCATATTTAGGGTTTTTCAAGGTTTCAATCTTCATAGTAAGTGATTCTAAGTCCCGTTTTTAATGTTTACGTTTTTGAGATCCCGGTAGTTTAATTTAGCTTATTCTAGCAATAATTTAACCTAAGGTTTATATTTGGAAAAATACCCATAGGTGAAAAGTGTTTATTTTGATGTTTTATGATATAATATGACGCTAGAAATTATGTTAAACAACTTTTGTTAGTCGAATTTAAGCGAAAACGAGTAAAACCCCATAATTGGTAAAATACCTAATGTTCATAAATACATGTTAGAGTGGGAATTTGATGTTGTCATAAAAGAGAAAAATGTTCAGCATGTTATAAAACATAAGAATAAGAGATGAAGTTTAATTTCTGAGCCTTGGGGCAAAAATGTAATTATGTAAAAGTTTAAGGGCAAAATTGTAATTTTGACAAAGTTAGAGTCGAGGGCTGTTTTGATGAATGTGAGTATTAAATAACTTAAATTTTCTATTTTAGATCAAGAAGAACGAAACTCGAGGTTAGACAAAGGGAAGAATAAAGTTGAAGACTAAGTTGGTGAATTGGGACATAGCGTTGGCACCGAGATGAGAGGTCCCATGTAAGACCATGTCTGGGACATGGCGTTGGCACCGAGATGAGAGGTCTCATGTAAGATCATATCTGGGACATGGCGTTGGCACTGAGATGAGAGGTCCCCCGTAAGACCATGTCTGGGACATGGCATGAGCACCGATATGAGAACATCCCATGTAAGACATGTCTGGGACATGGTGTTGGCACCGAGATTAGAGGTCCCCCGTAAAACCATGTCTGGGACATGGCATGGGCACTGATATGAGAACATCCTATGTAAGACCATGTCTGGGACATTGCTTTGGCATGTTATGATCAGAAGAGACCCAAGTATCCTTATTATTCCAATGTGGCTCAACGGGCTAGTAAACGAATCATATACATGAAAGTTCAGTTAAAAGCAAAAATGGCAAGCTTAGATGAGTTATAAGAGTTAAGAATTTATTAAATTAACAATTGATATTCAACGATGCAGCAAGAGAAGAGTAAGTTATGCACACAAGTATACTAAGTAAACAAGCAAGAGAACTAGAATGAGATTAACTAAAGAGTAAACTAGAGATATTTGCTAGTAAACTTACTAAACTTTATGCTTACATCTTTTATTTCTCTTTCTCTTATAGTATTGCAAAGCTACTTCAAGGATCCTAAAGAAGTCGGAGATTGTCCACACTATCAACCACAACTGCTCGGTATTTTATGATGAAACACGTTTGAGTTATGGCATGTATAGGGATTTAGTTATTTTGCATGTTTGTAATTATGATTTTGCTAAATAATGGTGTGTAAGTATTTGATGATGAATGGTTATTAAAATGGTTAAGTATGAAGGTGTTTGTTGTTATAAGAGTCTAGGTGATAAATTATGCATGTAAAAATCATGAAAGGGGTAAAATTTTGCAAAGAAACAGAATTTAGGCAGCACAGTGACGTGTGTCTTTGAAAAATCACCTAGGATAGTATATAATGATTTAGAAGGTGAATGATATATATATATTGAAAGTTTATTGAGTCTATTTTCATGGAAAATTAACGGTTTAACAAAAAGAATTTTATATTTTGAGATATGTGAATTTTAGTGAGACAGGGTCAGATATGTTTTTGGAGTCCCCTGTTCTGAGTTTAGAAAATCATTAAAAATTGTAAAAAAAACTTGTTGTGAGTTATAGTTTATATTTCTAGATTCCTTATTGACTCTATTTTCTGTAGAAACAAGTGAGAACTTCATATGAAAATCCTACAGTGAGAAAACTTATTTTTAGTGGCAAGAGGTCAGGACAGTTAAGTGGTGAAACAGGGGAGACTTTAACTAATAAACTGTACTAATTGGCTAAACCAAAAATTCTAAAAATTTTATGATAGGAAGATATATGAGTCTAGTTTCATGGAAAATTCCCATAGCTCGAGTTATAATCAATTTAGTAACTGTTGCGCGATTGGACAGATTTGCTGTAAATAGTGAAATTAATTTTCAAAACAAGTTTTTATGCTCCGAATTAGTATGATAAGCTAAGTAATGCCTTGTGCTCGACTCCGGCAATGGTCTCGGGTAAGGGGTGTTACATTTTGTTGGTATCAGAGCAGGTTTAGTCGGTTCTCGAAAATACGGCTGTGTGTCTAAACTGTGTGGGAAGGCCCAGCTCGTGTGGCTCTTGAAATCTACTCAAATTATCCAATTTTCGCTCGTTTCTCGCTCATTTTGCTCCCAAATGTTCTCTTAAGTATAGAAACATGAATTTAAAGTATTAGGAGCATAAAATTCACCAATTTTCATAGATAATCATCCAAAAATGCATTAAGAGCGAGATTAAAACATGTTAGTGTTAACACTTATCAAATATCCCCACACTTAAGCGTTTGCTTGTCCTCAAGCAAAATCCACCTAGACTTCATCTATCATTATGAATTTGAATTAAATGATTTATTCACTTGGTATCTTGATCCTTAGAAATCCCTAAATTATGCTACTATACCTTTTAAGACTAAGAGCAACTGCCTCTAGGTTGACTAATTGAAATTTCTTTCTAATTAAAACCCCTATTATTGCATTAACTCGATTTATGGATTCCCCTATTCGATTTAACTCTAATTCGATAGATTTAAGTTGTCCTATTTTTAAGACTGCATGCAACTCTGCTCAATTATGCTACATCTACTCTTAAACAGGGATTTTTTCCCTCTGATTTAAACACATTAAGCATGAATTAAATAATAATAATATTGTACGGTGAAAAGTTATATTATTATTATTATTATGAGTTTAAATATTAAAGGTAAAATCATAAAAAAAATACTACAAACCCTAAATATAAACCATAAAGAATCTAATAATAACAATGATAGTTACTTGAAGCAATTGGAATTTTCAATTACATGGGGTCTATGTTTCATAACCATTATACTTAGTTTAGACCAAAATAATAATAATAAATTATCCTTAGTGTACCTTATCTATCTGGATTGCACTTCACCAAGTTTACACTTATACATCCTCAAGAATACAAGTACTAAATTAAACTTAAATTTGGAATGGCCTCTCCAATCTGCATGTTATCTTTCTCAGCCGCACATGGCCACCACTACTACCCCAAATTTCATTCGTCAAGCAAAAGCCATGATCTTCCTTTCCTACCTCACACCGGATATGTTTAGGGCATTGCTCAAGCTACCTCCACTATTCTGATGTATTCTTCAATTAAATATCCTCATTTTTTAAGATTATAATATAAACTCGTCTCGTTAAAATGAGCTGTCTGCTGGTTTATGCCATAATCCTGGTAGGTCACCATGAAAACAATTTCTCTACTATTTCAGTGCCTGCAGGCTGCGAGCGTATGATTATTTTAAATAAAGTCACTTGGATGATCTCATACGTTAAGAGTCCCTAAAGCAATTTAATAGTGTTTCGGCATATTCAGAATTGGAATGTTCAAGAAGGGTTATCGTGCATGCCTAGTCTTTAGTTTCTTTTTGGGAACTAAAATCACCATTTCAAAGGATGTCCTTGAAGTTCACGGTTGCTTGACAAGAAAACATATGCTTTTTTTTTTATCGTTGTATCAGTTTAAAATAATATGGAGTCATAGCGTTGTTAAACAAGATCAAGAGAGCATAGTGCTTAAATTGGAGTCGGTGTATGCTTAAAGCCTGCATTAGCCAGGGGAAAATGGATAGCGTGGGGACATATTGCGATTCAAGGAATAGTTTCATCTCTTTGTCCCACTTTTGCAGCCTTTTTGAAGGTGCTGTTCGGTATTGGTAACTTCAAGTTTGTTCGTGTGGGGACTGTTCCAAGCTGTAGTTTTGCTTGTTTTACCATAACAATAAAAGAATATATAAAAGGATTGGAGGGGGTGAATTCTTGCATTCTCAAGTTGAGACCGAGGATGGAAGTAACAAGAGAAGTAAGGGGTTTGGTTCTACTTGCGGTGGTGTTGATGATCAGCCCATGTAGCGTTGATGGAATGGATGGGTTTGAGAGAGACAATGGGGTTCCTGGGTGGTCCAATGCTAGTTCCAGCAATATGGTCTCAAGTGAGAACCATGCTTTTATTGATAATGTACAAGAAAAAGGCACAAATTTTTCTCAAGAAATTTTTGTCCAAAGCAACGGTAATGTTCACAGTGGAGGGAAAGGAGGAGACACTGGTGGTGGCGGCGGCGGTGGTGGGGGAAATGGTGGAGGTGGCAGTGGCAATAGCAATGGTAGAGGAAAAGGAAAACCACACTGGAAAAGAAAAGGTAGGGGCAATGGAGGGGGAGGTGGCGGAGGTGACGGAAATGGTGGTGGAGGTGGAGGCAGTGGGGGAGGAGGTGGCGGAGGAAACGGCAATGGTCATGGTCAAGGATGGGGCGGAGGAAATGGAGGGGGAGGAGGCGGGGGAGGGGGTGGGAATGGTGGAGGAGGAGGAGGTGGTGGAGGCAATGGTGGTGGGGGAGGTGGAGGAGGCGGGGGAGGGAGTGGGAATGGTGGAGGAGGAGGAGGAGGAGGGGGTGGAGGCAACGGTGGTGGGGGGGGAGGTGGTGGGAATGGAGGAGGAGGAGGTGGCGGTGGTGGAGGAGGAGGCTGGGGTTGGGGAGGTGGCAACCAGGGTAGATGCTGGATTTGGGGATGTGGTGGGTCAAAAAAATCATTTGGAGGGCGGACTAGTTCTCCCATACTGAAGCCAAACCATGCACATTAAATGGAATTTGCCTCTACATTTGCATTCTGACAACTATCGCTCAGCTTCTCCCAACTTCTAAACTATTTCTCCATCAGTGATGCATTTAAGGTATCAAAATAATCATGCTTTTCCCTGCTTAATCTCATCCGTGTTCAAGTTCTCTACATGTAGAGACCAAATAAAAAGTTGTGTTCAAGGGAGAAAAGACGAACAAAAAGTTTCAATTGTATTCAGTATCCTTTGATATAGTATGCACCATGATGCAATATTCATTTTAGAGCTTAGTGAAAATTTTCTGCAATACATGGTCTGTTTAGACCCCTCAAATGGCCATGGCCCATTTCTGTATTCAACACAGGGAAGCCCTGCAACACTTTGATCTCCTTGTATTGTTATATTATTTCCCCAGGGAAAAGCATGTCAGTGGAAATGTTGGCCCTCCAAGTGGGAGCAGTTAAAAAGTGGTCTGTCAGTATCTCAGTTTCATGTAGCCTTTAGAAGTAGCCATGTTAGCTCTGACTATATTGGCTTCGTTAGAAGACATTTGTCTTCATGTTTATGATTACAGACCATTTGTTTAAATCCTAAGATCTGTCCGTTGCTCTATTGGTAATAGTCTGGACTGAAGTGTCTGCAGTTAGTGAACCAAGCATGCCTAATGAACCTGCCCATTTACAGTAATAAATACTATTTTAAAGTCTTTAGTGAGAGCTGTAGCCGTTACAAAACAGCTTTTCTCCATTCTTTGACACTACAAAACAAGCATGAGATTACAATTTCACAGCACTGCTTCCATATAAAATTAAAACTCTTAACACTTTTCTTTCCCTTGTCTTCTTGTACTAATTGTTCATCTTTTGAAAATCTAGTTTAGATAAATATCTTAACATGGGAATGGGACTAGGATCAAATTAAAAAAAGAAAAAAGTTGAAAAAAATCATGTTAGACTCGTATTGATTTCTAACATTCACATCCGAAAGTAATGATAGTCTAGTCGTGTAAGATGATGAGGAAAGAAATGGAGGAACAATAATACTTCCATTGAAAATATCCATGTTATTATAAATTTGTTTATGAAAAATACTATGAACGTTCACAAGGTGGAAGAGGGGCTCCACACAATCCAGGATTACCAATAAATGAAGATACAGGGATTATGGCTTTATGGGGAGGAATTTCCCCTCTTAATTGATTATGCGACACGTCAAATTCCTTGAGCTCATTCAAATTGATCACCTTCCCTGGGATGCTCCCCATGAGGTTGTTCCTCGAAAGCAAAATTGTGGTCAATCCCATGGCATCACCAAGCTCCACTGGTATCTTCCCTGAAAGGCCATTGCTTACCACCTTCAAGATTCTCAGCTCACTCAACTTCCTTATGGATTTTGGTATTGATCCTTTTAGCAGATTATATGACAGAACAAGCGATGTAATAGAATCCATTGCAGAGCTCTGTAGAACGGAGTCATTAATAGGACCAGCGAACATATTGTCAGATAGATCAATAGAGTTGTAATGGCCTATAGGGTCATCAGTTCCTTTGGAGAAAATTGTATCCAGGTTACCAGAGAACTTGTTTGAATGAAGATCAAGGTCCATTAGACGCCTAAGATTCTTGAATTCAGCTGGGATTGATGAGTGAAGACCGTTATTTGATAAATTAAGTAAAGAAAGGCTGGTCATATTCCCAATCCAAGGCGGTAGTTTCCCTGTCAGAGCATTATCTGATAAATCTAGCGTAGAAATGGATGTAGAAGATAACCACCTCGGAAGAGACCCTCTAATCCCAGTTTTCGCCAACATAAGCCGAAAAAGTTTCAATTTAGCAAACCATTTTGGTATGCTAACTAGTCCAAGAGGATTAAACGACAGATCCAATGTCTGTAAGTTCTGCAACTTGGCCAGCTCTGTAGGAAGTTCACCAGAGAGATGGTTTCTAGATAAATCTAATGTTTGAAGGTTTTGCAAATTGCTGAAACTAGAAGGAATCTTGCTGGTAATACGATTATTCGATAAGAATAATTCAGTAAGAGTGACAAGGTGGCCCATTGTAGCTGGTAATTTCCCAGTTAGCTTGTTGTTCTCAAGGATTAGCCTCTGAATGCTTGGGAGGTGGCCAATGGATGGAGGTAAACTTCCTGTCAGCTTGTTTTCTGATATGCGGCAAAACTGAAGAGAGATGAGCCCCGAAATCGATGAAGGGATGCTTCCTGTGATCTGGTTTTGATTGAGATCTAGGAGTACTAATGCTGAAAGTCCTCCTATGGATTTAGGAATGCTGCCTTTTATCGTGTTTTGGGATAAGTCCAGATATTTGAGGCTCTTAAGCTTGCCTATAGTTGTAGGCAAACTGCCAGAAAGATTGTTAGCATGAAGATCAAGCTTTGTCAATAATACCAACTTCCCTATTGTTGCTGGAATTGATCCTCTCAATTGGTTTTCCGAAAGACCAAGTTCGGTGAGTGCTGTTAAGGATCCAATAACAGAGAAAGGTATAATACCAGAAATATAATTGTTGTTGAGGAAAAGCCTTTCCAGCCGAGATAAGTGCTTGAATGTCGCCGGTATCGACCCTGTAAGCTGGTTTGAATTGAGAAAAAGATAAGTAAGACGCCTTAACTTGCCGAATTCCGGTGGAATTGGTCCATTCAAGTTTTTGAGATTGCTAAGGTCAAGAAGTTGAAGATAGGATAGGTTCCCAAGGGAGGGAGACAAAGTTCCATTCATGAATGTATCCAAAAGGTCATCGTCATCCGAAACAAGGCCCGAGCGTGTGACATTGACCACTCTTCCCACAGAATTGCAAGCGACACCTTTCCAGGATGTGCAGCAATCAGTTGATGATATCCATGATTGCAATAGTCGTGAAGGGTCAGCTGTGATGGTGCGCTTGAATCCCAGTAATGCTTCTTTGTCCACTGCATTGCAGGCCGCCCAGGCAGACGGTGAGAAAGATAGTGACGGTAAGAGCAAAAGAAGTAGAGAAAACATATTGTTATGAAATGAAATCTCCATTGATGACTATGAAATCATAAACCTGAAAGTCCAATCTTATTATATATTCATTTGAAGGCAAGTTGCCAGATATTGAAAACAGTGCTGCCACGTGATTAATCCGGCTTTCATTAAGTTAATATTAACGGATATTAGCCTATATGGGGAATTTCCAGCCAGCTGCATACAATATAAGCCTATTGGCCAACCTGGAAGAGGCGGCTGTGATAAAATTTTGGATCTTAATGTTCAAGCAACAAATGAATCAAAGTAAATACTTATTATATTTTTTAGCATCCTTTGTATTTGTCTATGAACTGAAGCAGTGAAGCATGATGATTGATGACCATCGGCTTAGCTTTTGAATTAAGGAACCAGTAATAATTATTGCACTGTGGTTGCAGACATGATAAGTTTGATCCCACTTTCGACCAATGAATAGTTAACAGTACTCTCATTTTTACATGGGAGCGGGACCTGAAAGCGTAATAATATTCGCGGGCTCCATTCATGTAAAGCATTAATGGTATCACAACTCATGCAAATTTCAACAGGTGATATATACCCACAGCTTCATTGATTCTGTATTTCATAGCTGTAAATACAAGCGAGGGGGAAAAAATTGTCTGGACATGTACTTTGAACTGTGCCTTTCAGGTCATTCATTTCTCTACAGTCATGGGATATGATAAGAAAGCATATCTTTGTTCATACGAAAAGGCAGATTATTCTTACAAAACATAGAGTTCAAGTAATCAAATTTATCAATCCAAGCCACTAATTGGTGCAATAAGTCCTTTAATTGGGCCAAGCGTTACCTAAAATAAACCGAATAAGGTTGGCAATTATCTGGACCTATCTGATAAGCCTCAAAGGACAAGTAGGACCCAAGTACTATATTGTTTACGAGCGTATACCCCCACGCCCAAGACCATGTGAGCAAAATCAAAATATTGAAAATATACAAAATTATTACAATTTATGTGAAAACAAAGATTTTCTTTTAGATTTCCCACTAACAAACTGAAAACTAACAAGCCCAAACTAAGAACAATAGAGAAAGAATTTTAGACAAGAAAGACACATGGATGTTGCAACTAAAAACATTGCTGAAATAACATGATTCAAGGGATTACAGAACCAAAACTCTTGCATTCCATTAAAGATTTCTGGTCAGCACCTTGGCAGAAAAAGAAACGCGATGGGCACCTGATCAAGCAGTTGTCAGCAAGGCTGACATTTGCAGTGTCTGGTTTGAGTACCAGCAATGGCCCTGGAATTGGTCCGAACAAGTAGTTCCCCCCAAGCAACAGTCTTGCAAACGGGGCAATTCCGGAGGCAGGCAGAGCGGCTCTCAATGCGTATTGGATAGGGATCATACCCGAAAACTTGTTGTTTTCCATGGATAAAGCTGACAGGTTTGGCATTAATGGCAAGAAAGGAGGTAACCAGCCTTGTAGCTCGTTATTGCTCAAGTCAACAGCAATAAGCTCACTTTGGGTGCCTAGATTAGAGGGAGCTTGTAAAGAATCAAAGGAGTTGAATGCGAGAGTGAGTTGTTGAAGAGATGGGTGGTTAAAGAGGAAATAAGGGACTGAGCCGGTGAGTTTGTTGTGACTCAGGTCTAATACTTGCAGAAGGTTCAAATATTTAAGACTTGGAGGGATTGTGCCTTCAATCATGTTGTTCCTCATGGAAATTTGGACTAAAAAAGGTGGCAGCGTTGTAGGCAAATACCCAGAAATGACATTGTTGCTTGCATCAAGAAAGTACAGGTTTTTGAGTGAACCCAACTCGGGTAACTCACCAGAGATGTTGTTTGATTGAATTTCGAGCCTTTTCAAGCTACCAAGACCATTAAAAGTCGGGGGGATAGGACCTTGTAGGTTGTTGTTATCGAGGTAGAGTTCTTCAAGAGTAGACAAGGACCCAATCGAGGCTGGTACCTCACCGGAAAATGCATTCCTTGAAAGACCCAGCCGAGTTAACCGAGTCAAGTTGGAGAGTGAGCCTGGAATCCTGCCGGAGAAGAAATTGTTGGAGAGGTCAAGGGTTTGCAAGTAAGGGAGGTTCCAGGAAATGGAAGAGAGAGAACCGGAATAAGCAGCAGAGTCGAGAGTAACCTCCGTGACTCGGCTCAACCCAGAAACTGTAAGGTCGCACCTGAAACCGCAGGTGAATCTTTCACTGAAGAGGCTGTCACATGGGTCGAATGTGAAATCCCAAGAACCCAAGCAAGAACCCGGGCTCACAGAATTAGGCTGGACTCCATTTTTGAGTTGTTTCAAGGCATCAACATCTCCCCAGTACGTCTTGGATTCTGCTCTTGGCAAAACTCCATGAACAAAAAGTAACAGAAGAAGAGAAGATAAAAAGAATTTTGAAGTAGCCATTTTTATTTCACAATGGGATTGGGAAGTGAAAGGGAAGTTCATTTTAAAGTGCAAAAGAGAGGGTGAGAAACCCAGTGAACGAGGGCCGTTCATAAGAAAAGCAAAATGATTTGAGAGAGACAGAGAGAGAGTAGAGGAAGAAAATAAGGGAGACAAGAGAAAGATGGGTTTTGCAGTACGTTTCTGCCACTCTGGGAAGAAAAACAGAGTAACTTTTAGTGAGTGGATTCACGGGAAATTGTCAGAGTGTATTTAAATTTGGATCATTTGAATGATTTAGCCAACTGATAGAACGAGACGGGGAAGCTAATCCTGTTTTCGTTCAATATATGGAAAGGGTTTTTATTGAATTCTTTTTTCTTGGAAAAGCTTTTCATATTGCCTTGAATTTTGACGACAGATTTGAGCTGCTGTTCTATTCATATATTACTTCAATGTTACATTATCATATATTTATATATGGTGGTCTTTATTGTTATTAAAGAATATCGTGGAGAAATTAAAATATTTATTTTAGACGAATAGTAAAAATAAATTAAATAGTATTTAAATAATTTAATATAATAATACATTAAATATAAAATTTAAATGCTTTTTAAAGAATTAATATTTAATTTAAACATATAAACCGAAAATTAAGATTTTTTTTATTAATTTGCATGCCACCATGCAATCCCTTGAGTACAGAATTTTTTAGAGCTTAGACTATCAACAATTCCTTTCATAATTTAATTGCCAACTCCTTTTACAAAATTTTAATGATGTTCTCACATACTCTTATACCTTATAAAATCATTTAACGCATCCACTACTCCTTGAATAATCATACGACATCAAAGAGTTTATGAGCAGCGTCTCTCGAAACAACCATAAGTAGCTTTTAAGAGCAGTCGTCCATAGATCCTTTGAAACACGATTTAGCAGTAAGTCAACTTGGAAAAGAGTCCAAATTTAAAACTATTAAACATTAAACTCTGAAATCGATTTTAAAGATGAGATAGCATTTTAGTAGGAGTCCCCATTTTAAATAGCTGATTACCACCCCAGCAACGGTAGAGGAAGCTCAATTAACAACACAATCATTCGACAAGTGCAGCTAGTTTTGAAGCCAATGGTCGCACCAAGAAGTTAGCTTCCACATTGCAGCTGTTTGGATGAGTAGGTAGCAAGATAAAGCAGCCCCATTTTTCATTTCTTTTAAGAGTTTCCTCTTCCCACCCGTGTATGGCTATGCATGGAAGAGACAATTTGTCCTCATCCAACAATGACACCTAATCCCACTCTTACGCCACCTTAAGCCTTTATTTGACACCTAGTAAGGTATATTATGACTCCATCTCATCACATAACACTAGAGTGACCGCGTTACAGGCAAATAAGAGTTTTCTCCATGGATCTAAAAACATTATTTAAGACGATTCCGATAAGTCTTGAGCATAAAGAGTTCTTATCTCTACTATATAGTCCTCACAACTAACATAGCACCTTCTTATTTGATTGCCTACGCAAAAGCAAATATAAACGTGATCATCAATTAAACTACGTTACCATATAGACAAAACTACACTGAATAACCAAACAGCGATAGTGGCTTCTAGCAACTTTTTGTAATAGTAACTTCTACACTAAATTTTTAGATTCAAATAAGAATTAGAGAGAATGAAAGAATTAAAGAAAATAAACAAAAGATGATAGATGGATTGATGAAAAGAAGAAAGGATATGATTAGTGTTGATGACAAATAGTTGAATATATAGCTTAACCTCTTTTGGTGAATTTGCATCAATAAAAAATTATATTGGCTTTTAACCAACTCTCTCAATTGACTTGAATTAGTTAAGCTGGAGTTGTAATAAACCTTCTCTACAATCTTGAAAATTTGAAGCAAAAGTTCTATCAAAATCCTAAATCCTAAACTAGTCTTGTAAGAAAATCTCCCTTGGAGTATTTTATCAATAAAAAATCAAGCATAATATATATTAAGATGGTTGGTCATGCTTAGTTTTTTATAAGCATGTCTAAGTTCTACTTGAACCTTAAGTAATTATTAAACCTCCCAAGACTTAGTCAATTATCTCACAATGCAAGTAACATAAACTTCTTTAGACCTAGTCAAAGTCAATTATCTCGCAATGCAAGTAACATAAAACTCTTTAGACCTAGTCAAACTCTTATTAATCTAAAATATTAAAAGTTCTAAATAAGTGAATCCAAAAACTATAAGACTTAATAAATACATTATTAGGCTTATAAATTATCAAAATAAAGTCTTAAAATTGAACCTAGTATGATTTAAAAGTTGATCCAACATATAAAACTCAAAATTCATGTTTTATTCATGTATAGAAATTTTGCTTTTGCTATCTTCACAAAAACAACCATATATTGAGCTCTCAAAGTCAAAATGATATGATTCAAAGCGCATTTCAAAGCTAAGAGATGACTCTTTTATTAGCCAGAAGACATCTCAACCTAGAAATATTTAGATCCCATCTAAAAATTCATCACAAATCGATTAATCTTTCATACTTGAAAATGACGGCTTTGGTAAAGTTAATTGATTAATTTTCAACCCATTTATGTGTGCATCAAGTCACATCCATGCTATATGAGAATCCTTGAAAAATACATTTAGCATCTCTATCACATACAAACAACGTGCTATAGGCCTACAATTCATTAACCTTCCTATTCCCTTATAATCGCTCACAATCATCTTACATGACTCTCCACACAGTCATTGTGTAGACTGTCATCAATTATTCAAATCCATTATATTTATTAGCAATTGATGCGATGAAGTGAATTAACGTGGATAAAACCAATAAGAATATCCCAGCAAACTACCCTACCAAAACCGACTAGTTTCACCACCACCTGGGATTTACCCTTATCCTACACCAAAATATAAAAATGTACAAAACTAAATTATGCAAAATCCCAATTTAACCTTAGTAAGTTATCAAATTGTAACAACAAATGAAATTAATTTTGGAGTGCATGCAACAACAAGAACAACTTTACCAACAACAACAAGTAATACTCAAACAAAATTCTCAAGTAAAACAAGAGCTTCGAGTCGCTCGAAATCATCCTCTAGTCTAATAAGTCCATGTAATGGAGGTTGCCGCCTTATCTATTTATAGTCGATGAAGAAGAAATGTAACACCCCACACCTAATTAAATTGTCTAGTCTGAGATACAAAGTGTCACATTCGTTGTCAAAGCAACCATGACCAATTATATTCAATTCAAACTATTAAACATTTAAATACGAGTGACATGTGAGAATAATACGTTATAGGATCATTTCGGGTCTTAGATGAGCTTACAAAAGCTCTTTTGCTAACCCAAGGTCGCATTAGGACCAAATTGTAAAGTTTGCAAAATGTCAGGTTGACATTGTGACGTTAGAGGTTCTTCTTTGTGGCGCCACATAACATCGCGACGTGGCCCCTATTTTCCAGAAGGTTTAATTTTATACATTACCCAAATAGAATATAACATTGATGGATGTCCTCAATGCCTAAATTGATCATTTAACATGTATTCAACCTATTTAACAACTAATGTCCAAAAACATCAACACAAATTTCAAGCATAACTATTAACCATTTCATCCATTTACATTACCAATACTCAAAATTGACCATTTGTATCATTTGAACAAAGTAAAACCTAAGTACATTCCATTTGACAAAAATGAAATGAGTTATACAAACTTAGTTGAATCGAAAATGACGGTCTAGATGCTGACTTCAATTTCCATGGCTTCGAGGAGTACCTAAACATGTGCATAGAGAAAATAAACAGTACGTTGAACAACATGGCTCAGTGGTACTTTCGTGATCTAAGATAATATAACATAATATAACAATATAAATATAACAAGATGCACATAAATCCAATATCTACTAATACATGCTCCATATTGCAACACACTACATAACCATTTTATATGAATTGGTAATGTTAGTTAAGGCGTCGTTAGATAATATCTAAGGTAATATAACATAATATAACAATATAAATATAACAAGATACATATAAATCTAATATCTACTAATACATGCTCCATATTGCAACACACTACATAACCATTTTTATATGAATGTGTACCTATATCAAGTGGTAAACCAATTCAACCATTATGGCATTATAAAGGATCAAATTCAATTACATATATCAAGACCTATCTAATGAACCGTTAACTAACATTACCAATTCATGATTTACACATTCATAATCTCAACATTATAGCATTCAATCCAAATTCCATTTTGCATCATTTAACTGTTTACAAAAATTCAATTCCCTTTTCTGGAATCTATCAACTAATTTGTATTCATTTCGGTACCATATTCTATTATATATCTATTTTGTTACATTTTCAAGTTTTCCCATTCAATAACAATGTTATGCCCGATGAAACCCTAGTAAAACGAGCTTGGATACATGGGTAAACTACACCACACTAGATAGCTCATAAGAGCTTAAACTACAACACACTAGGGCACCAAAGCGCAAAGCCTGTAGGCATAAAATACATACTTATATGTATATGCATCCCTCCACCACATCAGGGTCTCCGTAGAGCCATAAAATATTCAATGATCCTGTAACAGCCCATTTTTCAATGGTGTCAAAAGCGGCGATTTTGGAACCCCATTTCTGAATATCAATGTAACATCCCATTTTTAGTAAAATCAAAACAGTGGTTTCGGGACCACAAATCCGAGTCTGAAAGGAAAATTATTTTAATAATTTTGCATGGTTTGTATTATGATAGGAATGTCGTATGAACAATTCGTTAAGAAAATTTTACTGATTACATGTTTAATTGATAAAAGGACCAAATTGTATGAAATGTAAAAGCCGAGTTCTAGTAGCTATAAGTATCAAATAGTTATGGAATTTAAAATTAGAGGTCTTTATATGGAAAATAAACCATTAAGAGAAGTTAGTAGCTAAGAATGATGATTCATCCATGGAAAATTAAATAAAGAAAAGGATTAAATTGGAAAGAAAAAATATTAAAGGTGATAAGTATAAAAATAATGAAAATATCATCATATTATCATCTTTCCCAAATAAAAATACATAGAAATCATAGCTAAGAGAAGAGAACTTAAGCAAGCTTATTTGGCTTAATTGGGTAAGTAATCTTGTCCTGTTTTTAGTAATTTTTATATTTCCGAGATCGTAAGAGCTTAATTTAGCTATCACAGGGATTAATTTGTAAAGTTATCAAAGTATTTAAGTTTTTCCATTGATGAGTATGCATGAATTATGAAGTTTTATGGTAAAAATTAAAGGTTTTTGATAGATAAACAACTTTTGTTAAGGGAATTTTGATGATATTGTGATTTAGGGACTAAATTGTAAAGATGTAAAATTCATGGAAAATTTTTGAATTTTATGAAATACATGGGATGTTATTCTTATATGTAAAAATCAGTTAGGCTTGGAATAAGGGTTAAATTGCATGAATTTTATTTTCCGAGCCTAGGGATGAAATCGTCATTAATTAAAAGTATAGGGGTAAAATGGTAATTTTTCCTAAGATGTGAATTGGATTGAATTGAATATGAATTGTATTAAATTGATTTAAATTTACTCGTTTAGATTCAGAAAGGAAAAATACGGAGTTAATTAAAGGAAAAGAGAAAGTAGCGGATTAGTAACTTTTGTGTGCACGAACATTGTCGAGGTAAGTTCGTGTAACTAAATTATATATATTTATATGTTTGAATTTAATGTTGTATATGTAAATTTTATAAATCTCATATATACATGAAATTGATCACATATCCGAAAATGCCCGATAAATAATAAGTCTTGTTTGAATAAATGAAATTCGATGAATATAGGGTTCCCAAATTGGTTGTGGTCCAACATATATTGTGGACACACCACAGCTTGAAAGAGTGTCCAGTTATTAGCTCTCATGAGCATCTCGATATATGATCCTCTCGACCTTCCCGTTATATGGTTCTTGCGAGCTTCCCGTTAATAGCTCTTCGGAGCATCCCGATTGGTTATGATTTTGCATGTGTTGTAGGCACATCATAGCTCTTATAAGTGTCCCGTTATATGGCTCTTCGTGAGCTTTTCGATGAAAGGCTCTTTGTGAGCTTCCTAATTAATGGCTCTCCTAAGCTTCCCGATATAGCTCGCTTGAACTTCCCGATATATGGCTATCCAGAGCTTCCTGATAAATGGCTCTACAGAGCTACCCGTTATTGGCTTGCATGAGCTTCCTGAATATGACTCTAATGAGCTTCCCCTTATACAGCTTGGATAAGCTTCCCCTTATATGGCTCGAGAGAGAGCTTTCCGTTTATGTGCTCATATGAACATTCCCGAATATGAATTGACGATTTACAGTTTTGTCCACTTCATGTGTATTACCCTTGTATCCATCGATATTTTTAAATGATTCAACGAGTAAAGTTCATATATGAGATGACATGAATTCAAGATGAATTACTATGAGAAATACTTGAAATACAAAGATATGATATATACATGTTCATAGACACTTGAAGTGATAAATACATGTATGAGAAAATTGAATATTAATGAGCTGATTCATGTTTCTTTGTGTTTATGTGAATTACATGACTAACATGCTTGATGAGGATATTTGCTAGGCAATTGGCCAAATTGGTTTGAGCATGTTTATTTGCTTACCTTAAATGTGAATTAGCTGGTAAGTTAAATTCATGTTATATGAACTTACTAAACATTAAATGCTCACTCTGTTTTATTTTCCTTTGTTCTATAGTAATTTGGAAGCTCATTGGGTTAGAAGCTTGGCGGAGATATCATCACACTATCCTTCGGCTCATCTCGGTATATTTAGTGTAATACCCCTAACCCATATCCGTCGCCGAAACAGGGTTACAAAGCATTACCAGAATAAATAAATCAAATACAGACATTTCATATTATTTAACATTTATGTTAGATATTATTCATAAAGTCCTTTATATGAGCCCTCGAGGCCCAAACATACATCATAAACAAGTTGGGACTAAACTAGGTAATCAGAGAATTTTTCATAAAATCTCAAATTTTTTTCCAAATTACAAGGGACATACGTCCGTGTGGTCAAGCCGTGTGGGCATTCGAAGTAAGGCACAAGGCCGTGTCCAGCCCGTGTCCATACCCATGTAACTCTCTGATTGGAGTCACATGATCAAGTCACACACCCGTGTGCTATGCCGTGCGAACATAATAATTTTCATTAATTAGGTGTAGGGGTCACACGGCCAAGCCACACGCCCGTATGCCAGGCTCTGTGATCAGTTCTGAGCATTCTATTTTGAAATTTTAAGATGCAGGAGACACACAGCCAAAAAACATTCCCATGTGCTAGACCGCGCGTCACACGCGGCTGAGACATATGCCCGTGTCACTGCTCATGTAGACGAAATAGGGCCCTTTCCAAGCCATATTTCTCATCCAAATTTGTCTTCCACCTATATTAACATTTAATCATATTCACAGGCCAATTTAATATCTTCAATCAAACCTAAATCAAGTCTTATGCATGACATAATAATACATATAACCAAGTGTCCAAACTTACCAAATAACCTAATTCATTTAGGCATATTTTACCAACTATACATTCATAAACCAATATCCAATATACTTATATGATTTTCATCATTCAACCATTTCAAACACATATCAAACATATTAAAACTATTAACATATCAAAACATACCAAACATAGGCCATTCAAATGGCTAATTACAACCAAAATATTTATATGCCAACATTGGCCAAGTTAACCTATACATGCCATTATAACCAAAAAAAATAGTTTCATATTTGTACCGAAATGGGCTAGTGGATAGTGTGAGTGATCTCCGCTAAGCTTCCAACCTAACAAGCCTCCTAGTACTATAAGACAGAGGAAATAAAACAGAGTAAGCATTTAATGCTTAGTAAGTTCATATAACAGGAAATTAACTTACCATTCATTTACATTTAAGGTAAGCATACAAAATGCATCCAAAAAATTTGGTTAAATTACCTAAACACATATCCTCATCAAGCTTGTTAGTCATGTAATTCACATAAATATCAAGAAACATGAATGAGCCCATCAATAATCAATTTCCACATACATGTATTTACCACTTCAAGTGTCCATAAACATTTATACACTACGTCTTTGTATTTCAAGTGTATCTCATAATAATTCATCTTAAATTCACATCCTCTCATATTGTAACTTTACCCATTGAGTCATTTAAATTATCGATGGATATAAGGGTACTACACATAAAGTGTACAAAACTATAAACATTCAATTCATATTCGGGAATGCTCATATGAGCACATAAACGAGAAGCTCTCTCTCGAGCCATAAAACGGGAAGCTCATGTGAGCCATGTAACGGGAAGCTTATCTGAGCATGACAGGAAGCTCATAAGAGCTATATTTAGGAAGCTCATGAGAGCCAATAACAGGAAGCTCTGAAGAGCCATTTATCGTGAAGCTCCGGATAGCCATATACCGGGAAGTTCAAGCGAGCCATTTTGGGAAGCTCCGGAGAGCCATTAATTAGGAAGCTCACAAAGAGCCTTTAATGGGAAAGCTCACGAAAAGCCATATATTGGAACGCTCATAAGAGTTATGGTGTGTCTACAGCACATGCAAAACCGCAACCAATGGCGATGCTATGAAGAGCTATTAATGAGAAGCTCGCAATAACCATGTAACGGGAAGCTCGATAGGGCCATATATTGGGATGCTCATGACCGCTAATATCAGGATGCTCTTTGAAGCTGTGGTGTGTCCGCAACATATGCAGGACCACAACCAATTCGGGAACCATGTATCCATCGAATCTCATTTATCCAAGCGGGACTTTTTATCATTTATTGGGCATTGTCGGATATGTGGTCAATTTCATACATATATAACATTTGTACAATTTACATAGACAACATTAAATTCAAACATAAAATATATATAAATTATTTACACGAACTTACCTTGACAAGAGTTCATGAATCGTAATCTACTAATCTGATACTTTTTCCTTTCCTCGATTTAATTTCGTATTTGGTCTATCCGGATGTATATGAATGAATTTAATATCAATTTAATACAATTCATATTCAATTCAATCTACTTCACATATTAGGAAAAAATACCATTTTGCCCCTAAACTTTTAATTAATGATGATTTCATCCCTGGGCTTGGAAAATAAAATTCATGCAATTTAATCCTTATTCCAAGCCTAGCCAATTTTTACATATAACAATAACAGCCCATGTATTTCATAAAATTCAAAATTTTCCCATGAATTTTACATCTTTATAATTTAGTCCCTAAAACACAATTTCATCAAAATTCCCTTAACAAAAGTTGTTTATCTATCAACAACCTTCCATTTTCTACCATAAAACTTCATAATTCAATTATATTCATCCATGGAAAAACCCTAATACTTTGATATCTTTACAAATTAATCCTCGAGATAGCTAAATTAAGCTTTTACAATATCAAAAACATAAAAATTACTAAAAATGGGACAAGATTACTTACCCAATTAAGTCAAATAAGCGTGCTTGAGTTATCTTCTCTTAGCTAGGGTTTCCATGTATTTTGATTTGGGAAAGATGATAATATGATGATATTTTCTTTATTTAATCATTTGTCATCTTTTATTATTTATACTTTCCAATTTAGTCCTTTTCTTTATTTAATTTTCCATGGATGAATCATCATTCTTATCTAACAACTTCTCTTAATGGTTTTATTACCATATAAGGACCTCAAATTTTGAATTTCATAGCTATTTAATACTTATAGCTACAAGAATCCAACTTTTGCATTTCATGTAATTTGGTCTTTTTATCAATTAAACATGTAATCGGTAAAATTTTCTTAAGGAAATTTTTCATACGACATCCCTATCATAATATAGACCATGCAATATTATTCAAATAATTTTCCATCTGGACTCGGATTTGTTGTCCCGAAATCACTGTTCCGATTTCATTGAAAACGGGTTGTTACATTTAGTAAATTAACTTTGGTTATAATGGAATGTATAGGTTAACTTGGCCAATGTTGGCATATAAATGTCTTGGTTGTAATTAGCCATTGGAATGGCTTGTGATGAATGTGTTTTGATATATATACATATATGAGTGTTTAGAATGGTTAATTGATAGTACACTTTATAAGTATGTCTATATGTATTTTTGGTCAAATAGGTAAGTTTGGATATACGGATTTAAGAAGTAATATATCATGTATAAGACTTGATATTGGCATAATTTAGATGTATTGTATTGGATTGAGAATATATTTAAGTGTTTATGAAGGTGGAAGGTAAATTTATATGAGGAAGAAAGCTTAGAAATGACCTTATTTTGTCCACACGGGCAGAGACACGGGGCATGTGTCTTAGCTGAGTGACGCCTGCATCTAATTAATGCAAATTAAATTGTTCACACGGTATAGCATACGGGCGCGTGGCTTGGCCGTATGACCTAATTCAAAGAGTTACACGGGTATGCAAACGGGCTGGGACACGGCCCTGTGCCCTATTTGAATATCCACATGGCTTAAAACATGATCGTGTCTCTTGGCCGTGTAAGCCACACGGCCTAACCACATGGGCGTGTGTCCCCTGCACTTTGAAAACATTTTGAGATTTTGCAAAAAATCCTTTGAGTACCCAGTTTAGTTTCGACTGTTACTAATGTATGTTTTGGGCCTCGAGGGCTCATATAAGGGACCTTATAAATAATATCTGACTTGAATGTTCAATGGTATGATATGGGTTAGGTATGTTACATACATTAGTATCAGAGCCAAGTTTAGTCAATTCTTGGACTAACGTAGCATGTACGAGTCTAGTTATACATGTCATTATATAACTTATGATAGTGTGATATCTTCTAAAAATTTTAAACATGTTTTTCATATAGTAATGTAGTCCAACCGAGCTGAATCCGAAGAAGCTAAAAGTAATGCTCAAGCTTCAATACAAAGGGTAGCATCTAGTAGTAGAAGGCCCGTATTTGAGGGTCGAGGATGAGAGGTAAAAGAAGCCTTCTTCCAAATGAGGATTGAGTGGTTTACAAAATTTGTAAGAACCCATCCGATTATGCAACAACCTCCACCCCCTCTTTTTTCTCAATTGGTTCCCGTTATGCCACAAGATACAGAACTTGTTAGGGTTGGTAAGCCTCCTATTGATAAAATCCATAAATATGGTGTTGAAAAATTTAGAGCTACAATCAAAGATGATCTTGAAAGAGTTGAGTTTTGGTTAGAAAACACTAACAAGGTTCTGGATGAATTGTCTTGTACACCAGATGAATGTCTAAAATGTGTTGTATCACTATTAAAAGATTCGACTTACCAATGGTGGAACAGACTGATTTCTGTTGTACCAAAAAAAAGGTTACATGAGAATTTTTCCAAACAAAATTTTGAAAGAAGTATATTAGCCAGAGGTTTCTTGATCAGAAGCGGAAAGAATTCCTAGAACTTAAACACATGACAGTATCTTAGTACGAACGAGAATTTTTCAGACTAAGTAAGTATGCTAGAGAATGTATCCCGATTGAAATCACAATATGTAAGCAGTTTGAAGGACTGAATGAAGACATAAAACTATTAGTTGAGATTCTTGAACTAAAAGAATCTGTTGTACTGGTTGACTGGGCCTATAAAGTTGAAGAGCTTAGCAAAGAGAAAAGATAAGCTGAGATTGAAACCCGAACTTCAAGTAAAAGACTTACGAGAAAGTCATATCAATCACCCTCAAAGAAATAAAAAAATATTAATCGTTTTACTACCTCCGCGGGGTATTCTAGAAGAGATAGAGGTATTCAACGCTCTAGTCCAAGATCCCAGGCTACATCTGTAGCAAGTGCAGGCAATGCTAGAAATACAAAATCCAGATGCAATCATTGTAATAAATTATATTTTGAAGAGCGGAGCTTGTTTCAGATGTGGTTCCTATGACCACTATCTTAGAGATTTTCCGCAGAAATTTGAATAAGTTACTGTTCAAACTTCAAAACCGTGCAATACAGGTACAAGAGGTAGACCACCACGTAACCCCAGTAATGTGAGTGGAAGCTGAGGTACAGTAAAAGATCCAACTGTCAAATATGAGGCACGAGCACCAGCAAGAACATATGATATTCATGCACGTTAGGATGTTTCTGCACCTAATGTTATTACTGGTACTTTTGCTCTTCTTGATACTGATATAATTGCTTGAATTGATTTTGGTTCAACACATTCATATATTTTCACAAATTTAGTGAATAATAAAAATTTACCTATCGAGTCCACTGAATTCATGGTTAAAGTTTCAAACCCCCTACGCCAGTATGTGTTGGTGGATAAAATTTGTAAGAATTGCCCATTAATGATACAAAGTTACTATTTTTCGGCTGACTTGATGTTATTGCCATTTGATGAGTTTGATGTGATTCTGGGCATGGACTGGTTAACTAACGTGATGCCGTGGTAAATTGTAAACAAAAGCATATTGTATTGAAATGTCAAAATGGTGAATTGTTATGTATTGAATTTGATAAGTCGATTGGGTTGTCTAATGTGATATCAGCCATGTCAGCACAGAAATATGTCAAAAAAAGGGTATGATTTTTATCTTGCCTATGTGTTGGGCACTAAAGTATCTGAATCGAAGATTAAATTAGTGCCAGTTGTTTGTGAATATTCTGATGTGTTTTCGGAAGAGTTACCCAAATTACCACCGATTTGAGAAGCAGAATTTTCTATAAATCTTGTTCCAGGGACAACACCGTACCGAATAGCCCCTATAGAATTAAAAGAGTTAAAAGCACAATTGTAAGAACTAATTGACAGAGGTTTTGCACGACCTAGTTCATAACCTTGGGGTGCACATGTTTTATTTGTAAAGAATAAAGATGGGTCATTGAGGTTATGTATTGATTACAGACAGCTGAAATAAGTCACAATCAATAACAAGTATCCACTGCCTTATATTGAATCAGTTGAAAGGTGCCACAATGTTTTCAAAGATTAATCTACGTTCTGGTTATTATCAGTTACGACTGAAAGACTCGGATGTACCGAAAACAGCCTTCAGAACCAGGTATAGGTATTATGAATTTCTTGTGATGTCATTTGGCTTAACAAATGCACCTGCGGTATTTATGGATTTAATGAATAGAATTTTCAGACCGTATCTGGATAGATTTGTTATTGTATTTATTGAAGATATTCTGGTATATTCTCGAGATGAAAATGAACATACTGATCATTTGAGAATTGTTCTGCAAACTCTGCGAGAGAAATAACTGTATGCTAAATTTAGAAAATGTGAATTTTGGCTTCGGGAAGTTGGTTTTCTGGGACATATAGTATCTGTTGAAGGCATCAGGGTAGATCCGAAGAAAATTTCTGCAATTGTTAATTGGAAACCACCGAAAAATGTGTCTGAAGTCAGAAATTTTTTGGGATTGGCTAGTTATTATAGGAGATTTGTACAAGGGTTTTTGATGATATCTTCACCAATGGCACGACTATTACAAAAAAATGTGAAGTTTGAATGGCCTGATAAATGTCAGCAAAGTTTTGATCAGTTAAAAGCCCTGTTGACCGAAACACCAATTCTGGTTCAACCTGAATCGGGTAAGGAATTTGTGATTTACAATGATGCATCATTGAATGGCTTAGGTTGTGTTTTGATGCAAGAAGTTAAAGTAATAGCTTATGCTTCTAGACAGCTTAAGTCACATGAAAAGAATTACCCGATACATGATTTAGATTTGGCAGCTATTGTATTTGTGCTGAAAATTTGGCGACACTATTTATTCAGTGAAAAGTGTCACAAATTCACCAATCATAAAAATTTGAAATATTTGATGTCTCAAAAAGATTTAAATCTGAGACAACATAAGTGGCTTGAATTGTTAAAAGATTATGATCTGATTCTCGATTATCATCTGGGGAAAGCAAATGTGGTTGCAAATACTTTGAGTAGAAAGTCTTTGTCTACTTTGCGAGCAATGAATACCCGATTATCATTGTTAGATGATGGTTCAATTTTAACCGAGTTGAAAGCTAAACTGACATTTCTACAGCAAATCTATGAAGCTAAGAAAAGTGATAATGATTTACAAGCTAAACGGGTACAGTGTGAATCGAATTCTGATTCAGAATTTCATATTAGACTTGATGACTATCTGTTATTCAGAGGTAGAGTTTGTATTCCAAAGAATTCAGAATTTGTACAGAAAATTTTATATGAATCTCACAGTGGTGCTATGTCTGTGCATCCGGGTAGTAATGAAATGTATAATGATTTGAAAAAGATGTACTGGTCGCCAGGAATGAAACATGATATCTCTGAATTTGTATCTAGATGTTTGATATGTCAGCAAGTTAAAGCTGAACATCAAGTACCTTCAAGTTTGCTACAGCCAGTGACGATACCGAAGTGGAAATTGGAAAAAGTTACTATGGAATTTGTGTCGGGATTGCCCCTATCTCCGAAAAAGAAAGATGTTATCTGGGTAATTGCTGATCGTTTGATAAAGTCTGCACATTTTATTCCGATACGTATGGATTTCTCCCTGGACAGATTAATAGAGTTGTATGTTTCAGAAATTGTTAGACTACATAGAGTGCCAGTCTCTATTATTTCTGATAGAGTTCCACGATTCACATCTCGATTCTGAAATAAGTTACAAGAGGCTTTGGGTATGCAATTACATTTCAGTACTGCATTTCATCCTAAGACGGATGGGCAGTCAGAGTGTGTAATTCAGATTCTTGAAGATATGCTTCGATGTTGTATTTTAGAATTCTAAGGTAATTGTAAAAAGTATTTGCTGCTAGTCGAATTTGCATATAATAACAGTTATCAGATGAGCATTAAGATGGCACCGTACGAAGCTCTGTACGGTCGTAAATGTAGAAATCTGTTTTATTGGACTAAACTTAGTGAGAAAAAGATAAATGGAGTTGATTTAATTCGTGAAACCGAAGAAAAAGTTAAAGTGATCCGGGATAGCTTAAAAGCAACCTCTGATCGTCAGAAATCTTATGCGGATCTTAAACGAAAAGAAATAGAATTCTAAGTTGGCGACAAGGTATTTTTGAAAGTTTCACCTTGGAAGAAAGTTTTTCGATTTGGCCATAAAGGAAAACTGAGTCCACGATTTATCGGGCCATATGAAATCACTAAGAGAATTGGGCCTGTTGCATACCGATTAGCTCTACCACCAGAACTTGATAGAATTCACAATGTTTTTCATGTGTCTATATTACGACGGTATCGATTAGACCCTTCAAATGTTATCTCCCCGAAAGAGGTGGAGATTCAGTTTGATATGACTTATAGTGAAGAACCGATTAAAATTTTGGCACGTGAGACGAAAGAGTTAAGAAATAAAAAGGTAGCTTTAGTAAAAGTCCACCGGCAACGACACGGAATAGAAGAAGCTACCTGGGAACCGGAGGAAACAATGAAGAAGCAATATCCAAACCTCTTTACCGGTAAGATTTTCGAGGACGAAAATTTTTTAAGGGGGAGAATTGTAACAGCCCATTTTCAGTAAAATCGAAACAATGGTTTCGGGACCACAAATCTGAGTCAGAAAGAAAATTATTTTAATAAATTTGCATGGTCTGTATTATGATAGGAATTTCGTATAAAAATTTCGTTAAGAAAATTTTACCAATTACATGTTTAATTGATAAAATGACCAAATTGCATGAAATGTAAAAGTTGAGTTCTAGTTGCTATAAGTATCAAATAGCTATGGAATTCAAAATTAGAGGTCCTTATATGGCAAATAGACCATTAAGTGAAGTTAGTAGATAAGAATGATGATTCATCTTGTAATAACCCAAATTCGCCCGGCCCAAACCAGAAATAAATAAATAAAAAATAAAACCAAATTAAAAACAATATAAAAATATATATGACAGCAGTCCATTTTTTAAAATGTCCATTACAGCAGGCCTAATAGGGCCTAAATCAACAATTAAACCCGAACCAAATATAGTCTAAATTACACTAACCCATTTAGCCCAAATCAAACCCAATTACACCTAGCCCAAATACCCCCAGCCCAAAACAAAAAAATCAGAAGCAGGAAACCCTAGCCTCCAGCGCCGCAGCCAATGTGCCTCCGTACGGCCACCTCCGTCCACGCCACATGCGTCTCCAGTTGGCGTACCTGCGCAGCAAACAGACAAACAACACCAACCAGAGCAACAAAAAATATTCGACTAGAAAAAATGGCAGAGAAAAGAGGGATTTTTCATTTTTTTATTTTGGTATTTTATTTTTTCTCTTCTGTTCGATTCGGATATAAGGCCGATTAAAAAACACTGTAAAGATTCTCTTTGGCATCCACAGATTGAATACGAAAAATATTGAAAAAAAACAAAAAAATTTCAGAGGTATATTCCATTGTTTTTCTTCGTTTTTTACTATTTTCTTTTCCTTTTTGCTTCTTTGTTTGCGAACACATAGAACAAAGAAAAAGAGAGGCTTAAGGATGAGAGTTTACCTTCATAGTGCGACAGTCGGATCCCTGTTTCTCTCGTCGCAATGGGAGCAGATGGGGATCTGAAGGGGGGAGCTACAACAGAGGATGAAAAACCAAGCGGCGCTCTGCCTTTCTTCTGTCATTTCGGATGAAAACCTTTAGATTTAGGTTTTTTTCGTTTAAATGTTTTCAGAAACGGCACCGTTTGGTGCTTTGACCCGGTGACCCGACCCGAATGCGGCTTGATCCGCGCGTCTTGGTTGGGGAGGGGATATTTGCATACTAAGTCCCTTTTATTTCATGCAGTAGTTCAATATGGTTTTTTTCTATTTTAATCTTGGCTGTGTAATTTTCTGCTGATTTCACTTCGACCCTTATTGAAACGCAGCGTTTTAAGGGGTAGGGATTAATTTCCTTCTGACCCCTCTTTGTTGCTCGCGTGTTCAATGTGGCTCACGCCCTTATATTTATTTTGAATTGGCCCTTAAATTTCAGCCTTGATTTCAAATTAGTCATTCTGTTGTTTTACTATTATTATTATTTTTTTATTACTATTTATTATTATACTGCTATGTACCTATTTATATATTATTTTACTATACTATTATTTTTTTAAACTGTTTCATAATACATATGTACATACGTAATATATATTGTTTATTTTAAATTATATATATTTTATACATATAACTTTCATTAAAATTATTTTTACCTCACATACATATGATAGATTTCCTTTAATTATAATTATTTACCTTAAAGTTGTCTTGTAAATATGTTAATATATTTTTAAACCAACATTTTCTTTTACATACATATATAATTATTTTCTTAAAAAAAAACCTACTTCATATGTCACTTGTTTCAACCTTTTTGTATATTATTATGTATGTATATTATTTGATATATTGTATATTTTCCTTATGTATTTGCTTTAAATTCGTTTTGTTATTATATTCTTTATATATTATTTCTTTTATTTTCCTTTAAATCTATTGCAAACTCGTATGTATATACATTATTATGACGAAATTTATTGTACAGTGATAAATTTTGAATCTTCTCCCTTGCATGTTTTTTTATTATTTTACTTTAAAACTCATTATACTTTGTTTGTATTGATTTGATTGATATTCCTTATAATTCATTTGCTTTTAATGTTAATATTTGTAATACATGATGTGAGATAATTGCTCTTACGTAAATTGTATTGTTTGCTCGTACATCTCGCTTCTTTGATATTCATTAGTATACGTTTTAATTTACAAATAATCAATTTGCATGGTACATTATTATACAATCGTTTTTATTCATTCAAAAGATTACAAATTACAAAGTTATTTCATTCAAAAAAACTTTCAAAAATACTCGAAGTTTGGAATCCTCGAGAGAATTGAGACTTAACGTATTGGGTTCCAATTTTCCTCGTCGAATCTAAAAAATCGAATATTTTTTTAAACATACAAGTTTCAAATAAAAACCCATTCTCGGGAATTCGATACGTTGTGTCCTAACGCATTGGATATGACACGTTATTTTCTCGAGACGAGGATTTTAAAATAAAAATAGAGGCAATGTTCGATATTTAGGAATTTTGTGAAATCGAACCTTAACTTATTGGGTTTTGATTTTCTCATCGGACCCAAATAATCGGATATCCTTCTCAAAACGCATAGGTTTTAAAAAATCAAAGGATAAGCTTAATTTTGAGGATTCGAAATGTTGCACTCTAACTTACTGAGTGTAACAATTTATTTCTTTAAAATAAATGAGCCTTATCTTCCAATTCATTCAAAATAAAATGATCGTATTTTAAAATCTTTTCAAAATTTCGACATTAAGACATTAAACAATCAAATCGGTACCAATTTTGGGCGTCACGAGGGTGCTAACCCTTCCTCGTGCGTAATCGACTCCCGAACCTGTTTTCTCAAAAATTCGCAGACCTATATTTATTTTCAAGGTGATCCGATCACACCACAATAAAATATCGGTGGCGACTCCATTTCCATTTTCAAAATCGATACCCATTTTTCAAATTTCAAAAAAATGGTTTCGACACATCTATGAAAAATTAAATAAAGAAAATGATTAAATTGGAAAGAAAAAATAATTAAAGATGATAAGTATTAAAATAATGAAAATATCATCATATTATCATCTTTCCCAAATCAAAATACATGAAAACCCTAGCTAAGAGAAAAAAGCTTATTTGGCTTAATTGGGTAAGTAATCTTGTCTCGTTTTTAGTAATTTTTATATTTTTGAAATCGTAATAGCTTAATTTAGCTATCACGGGGATTAATTTGTAAATTTATCAAAGTATTTAAGTTTTTCAATGGATGAGTATGCATGAATTATGAAGTTTTATAGTAAAAAATGAAAGGTTGTTGGTAGATAAACAACTTTTGTTAAGGGAATTTTGATGATATTGTGATTTAGGGACTAAATTGTAATGTAAAATTCATGAAAAAAATTTGAATTTTATGAAATACATGGGTTGTTATTGTTATATGTAAATACGGTTAGGCTTGGAATAAGGGTTAAATTGCATGAATTTTATTTTCCGAGCCTAGGGACGAAATCGTCATTAATTAAAAGTATAGAGGCAAAATGGTAATTTTGCCTAAGATGTGAATTGGATTGAATTGAATATGAAATTTATTAATTTGAGTTAAATTTACTCGTATAGATCCGGAAAAACAAAATACAAAGTTAAATCGAGGAAAAGAAAAAGTAGTGGATTAGTAACTTTTGTGTGTACGAACATTGTCGAGGTAAGTTCGTGTAACTAAATTATATATATTTATATGTTTAAATTTAATGTTGTATATGTGAATTATATAAATGTCATATATACATGAAATTGATCACATATCCGATAATTTAAAGTTCCAATATGAGATGACATGAATTCAAGATGAATTAAAATTGGCAGAGCAATTGGACGACAAATTAAAAAGTTAATCAAAAACCGCATAAATTATAAACTTTGATCCTTCGAATAACATATACAAATATTAAACCAATTTATATTTATAAAACACTAAAATTTTAATTTAAAGGATCAAAACCTAAAATTTTTTATAAAGAATCTCAAAAGATTCGACAAAGTATATAATCGAAATATCATAACCATAAAATTTGAAAAAACGAATCAATTCAAAAATAATAAAGAATCAATTTATTCTTAATGGTTCAACATAATGAAGCTCGGGTACCACTTGTAAGAATGGTAAAAACAAGATTTGATATAGAACTTTATTAACCAGGATCTATCATTTCAAATTATCAAAAACAAAACTAAATGCGAAACCGTACCTGAATCCATTGATTTATTAAAAATTTCTATCTTATGGTTTTAATCTTCCAAATTAGCACACAAGCAATTCAGAGAATATAACTCTCTCTTTTCTAAAGATGAGATATTATAAAAGTTACGTATGTGTAATTTGGGAACCATAAGCCTAATATACAACTTTTTCACATTAACTTTAATTTCTAATCAGCCTACCATTAATTAGAAATTAGTTACTAGAGCATCTACACGTATTTGTCCCAAACTTTATTTAATAACTAAAGCACAATAAATCTTAACCAAATTAGATTACTTTTAATTTGGTCTAATAATTTATTCTAGTAAATAATAACATGTAATTACTATTATAATATATGTGATGTCTATATTTTCTAACATAAAGGTGTAAAAAACCTTCTAACTTTTCAAAAAGAAAGTAATTAAGTCCTTTTTTTTTGCTATCAATTAGGTATTTGAACTGTCAAAATGCATAAAAAAACCCCTTTGACCATTAATTTTAACTTGAATGGCTCTTGGTCTTTTTTCTTTTTTTTTTGGTTATCTCCCCCACGTGTCATGCTATGGTTGTTACACATGACTGAAAATGATAATTTTTTTATTAAAATAAATAAAAACTCATAAAACTAAAGAAAAATATAAAAAAATTAAATTTATTAAAAATATAAAAAATTAGATTTAAAGTTGTTATCTCTGTCACATGTCATGACGTGATTATGACACGTGACGAAAAAATCGATTAAAATGATTAAAATCAATAAAAATAGAAAAATATAGGGAAAATAGAAAAATTTATAAAAATATAAAATATCAAAATTTATTAAAAATTGAAAATAAATAAAAAAATTTGTTAAAAACACCAAAAGTCCAAGATTTCTTTATACGTTTTTCTTCTAATTTAGTACCTTCTTTAATATTACTTCTTAACTCTTATGAATGTGATGAAAAAAAAAAGGATAATACACATAAACAAGAAGGGTTTGAATTATTGTGATATATTTATTTTTCTAAAAAAGGATAATACACATAAACAAGAAGGATGAAAAAAAATTGTATATTTGTGTTCATGTTTTTTTTTCTAAAATAATATGTATTTATTTTTATAAAATTTATATGAAGAGAACATTGTTATTATATTGTTAAATAATGTATTTAAGGTGGTTAGTTTGAATGTTGGCTTGCATATTGATTTAAGGCTGACATAACATAATTTTTTTTAAATAATTATTTTAAATTTATTTCAATCAAGTATTTAAATGATTTTGTTTGTGCATCTACTTTCAAAACCATATTTAATTTACCTATAGGCAAACTATTAAAATAGTCACTTTTATTTATCTCAAGTTATATTTTAGTGACTTATGTTTAAAATATTACATTTTAGTCACTGAGCCGTTAATTGTTGTTAATGGTGTAACAGTAAGCTAACGTGACACGTTAAATCATCATTTTAAACAAAAAATTTAGGTTAAAGTATACAATTGGTTCTCATATTTTTTGTTTTGAGCAATTTATTTTTTTTCTTTTATGTTTTTTAACTTTCTTTTTTTTTCTTTATTTTTCATTCTCTTATACTTCTCCCTCCATTTTCCTCCCTTCTCCATTTCTTTTAACGTACGTAGTTTTTCTATGTTTTCCATTTGTTAAAACTAGTCCCTATACTTTTATTTTTTTGAACAATTTTTTTCCCTTATTTTCTTTTTCTTCTTCCCCTTTAGTTTTAACATATGGAAAATATAGAAAAACTACATTAAAAAATAGAGGGAGAAGCAGATGAGAATAAAAAGAAAAAGAAAAAAAAGTTAAAAAACATAAAAGAAAATAATTAAATTGCTCAAAACAAAAAAAAATATGGAGACCGATTGTGTACTTTAACTTAAAAGTTTTGTTTGAAATAATTATTTAACATGCCACGTCAGCTTACCGCTACACCGTTAACGGTAATTAACGGCTCAATGACTAAAATGTTACAATATGTTAACGTGAGTGACTAAAACGTAACATTTCAAATATAAATAACTAAAATGTAACCTGAGGTAAACAAAAGTGACTATTTTGATAATTTACCATTATTTTATTTGTTTGTTTTGATTTATTATCCTATCAATTTCCATTAAAGCTTTTTAATTCTACAAATAAAATTACAAATTTAATATATTTTCTTATAAAATTTTAAATAATGTATTTAACGGGCTTTTAGGAGTTAAAATTTTCTCACAAATAATATTTGTTTAACCATGCTTTAAAGTCAGAAGTGTTTTTCAAAAACACAGTTAAACAAACTCTTAATCTGTACGTTTACGTGCGAGTCGATTTAGTATTTTTTTTTCACTATTCAATTGAAAACAATAAAAACTGATGTTTCTCTGATAGGCATACTTTATGAGAATAGTCCTGTAATCAATAGCTGTCTCCCCACAAGTAAATTCATTATTGAATCAATGACCAAAAAGAAAAAGAAAAAAAAAAGAGTCAGCCATGGATAAATATGAGAATAAAAGGTTTAGTGGACTATTTCAATTTATATTTTATTTCTTTAAATTATGATTACTTGTTTATTTTCTTCATATATATAGAAAATTCAAAATTACTTAGGCTTTTATATTTTTAATATTTTTGTAATTTTAAATTTTTTATAAAAAAGTTTAATAATATTTATTTTTATATATTTTTAATAATTTTATTTTTTTATAAATTTTATCATTTTTACTAATTATAATCATATTTTATCTTTTTTTCCACGTGTCATAACCACAACATAACATGTGGTGGAGATTATATCTTATAAAGTTTAATATTTTTTAAATTTTTTCTATATTTTTTAATGAATTATCTATATTTTTATATATTATAATAATTTTTATATTTTATTATTTTAATAATTTTTTCTAACCATCAATGTTGGGTGCAATGGCAAGGCACATTGTACTTCTAAGTAGAGAACGAGGTTTGATCCTTGGAAACGATAGAGGGACAACTACGAACCCCCAAATATGAACTGTAAAACAGACATGAAAAGTACCAAAAAATAAAATTTTTTCTAAAACTTTTAATAAATTTTAAATATTTTTCTAAATTTTTATGAATTCTTAATAATTTTACGTGGCAAAGATAACTAAAAAAGAAAAAAAAATAAAGACATTAATTTTAATGGACAACTGTTAATTTGATTTCATTCTGTGCTATTCGTATTACCTGCTGAAATTTAGTAAACAAACTCATACCATTTTGTTATCGATTCATAATTTGCATTAACCATTTAGTCCAATGAACTCTAGTAAACCAATTTGGATACACAGGTAACTGCATCACACCAAAAAGCATCGTAGTGCTGAACAAAGACGTTAAAGTGCAATAAGAGGCATTGAAGTGCTAAATATAGAGCACAGAAGTGCTAAACAGAGATCTAATTTCATTATAAGTTTGATTCTCATTCTATTGATCTCATTATTATCAATTCATCAATCAAGATATCATTTCATACATAGCATAGCATGATTCGTCTCAATTCCAAGCCAATTTCATAATTTCACCAAGTTACACTATATTCAATTTAATCTTCTATCCCTTTAAAAAATCAAGTTCATATCAATATGATTCGATCAGTCATAATCATCTATCAATTCATTAAATATATTAGATTCCAAATCATCATATTCAATTTATCATTTCTTTACGATTTAGCTCGTATCTCATATTTTATATCAAATTGCAAATAATTTAAAATTATTATCTAACATACACAAATTCATAATTAAATTATATAAAAATTTAAATACACTCATACCATATGGACTTATTAGAAAAAACCAGCAATTAACGATATATTGAGGACTAATATGCAAATTTGCCTTTTCCGTAATTATCAACGATTTGATCCAAATCCGGATCTATACAATTATTCAATTTAATTTAGCAATTCCAAATACCTTATAGAAACCTAATGTAATCATATATTAATTAAATTTCATTTTTTGAAATCTCCCTACAATTTTTCATTTTATTCAATTTAGTCCTTAAAATCAAAATAGCTATAACTTTCAAATTTGAGCTTCGATTTACAATCCGATTTCAATTAAATCGTTATACATCCCTATATTATCTATAATTATAGAAATTTAACATCAGTTTTAAATTTTACACACTTTAGTCCCTATATTCAAAAACTAACAATTAAATTTTACAAACTAGTCCTTTTTCATATCTAAGATTAAAATCTAAAAAATTAACACTAAAAAAATTCAAGAACACATCAATGAAAACTTTTAGGAATTTTAACAATTTAATAAATTGGTACACGGGTTAACTAAATCAAACTCTCGAAACCTCAAAACATAAAAATTACAAAAAAAAAAAAAACAAACAAACTTGTATACCTACCAAATTTTGAAAGGCCAAATGGTTTGAAGCTTAGCAATGGCATCTTAAGTCTTTCTTTGGTTTTGTACGGTGGAGGGGGAAGAATAAAAAAATATAAGCTTTATTTTTTTAAATACTTTGATTAATTTAATAATTAACTAAAAATAACTTAATTAACCTTAATAATTAATCTTAATTAAGTTTAATCAATTTTAATGTATGTCAACTATCTTCTTGGAATAATAGAAATTGGTTCAATTGCTTAGTTGAGCCTTCAATTAATTAAAACTCCATAGTGATTAACTTTGACCACTTTTACAATTTAGTCTTTGTACCTTAATTAACTATCAAAATGAAAAAATTAATGAGTCAAATTTTAATTAAACTTTAATCTAACCTTTTAAATATTAAATATTAATATTTATGGACTCGATTATTGGAAATGGGGTTACAAAACCAACATTCTGACACTATTGGCTTTAGGGTCTTTATACTTGTAAATTAATTAACTATCAAATTAACAAAATTAAAGGACAACCTCTCATTAAACTTCAAACCAACCTCATAAATATTAAATATAATATTTACGGACTTGATTATCGAAAAATGGGGTTTTCACCATTGAAAAACGGGTTGTTACAACTAGTCCCTTTGTTATGGAAATTGAATCAAATTAGTCTATCTATTATTAAATGGATCAATTTAATCTTTGTAGTATTAAAAAGAATTAAATAAGGCCAAATTAAAAGTGTTACATTTTACTATTTAAAAATGCCATTTATTATATAACATAATCATGTTTTGAAAACTTCTTATAATCCCGCATATGAAAATATATTTTTTTAGAGTTGAACTATAAATGAAAAAAATAATTGTCATGCCTTTTTTTAAAGAATAAATAGTAAGTTTGTTTTAATTTGGTATTATTTAATTCTTTTTAATAGTACAAATATTAAATTGATCTATTGACGGGTGTTGAATCCACTAAAAATAAATCCTACGCCTAAAAATAGAATTAAAATTCACAATATAGAGTGTAGGATTGATCCCACAAGAATTGATCTAATAATATTCGAATTTCTCACAACCAATTTGCTTCATAGACAATTTCACACCCGCAAAACTTGCAATCCTGTGTAAAACAAAGAGGGGGATTAAAGTATAAAGAAATTAAATAAATAAAAAACGAAAAACAATAAATAAATAGTAATTCTGAAATTAAATAAAATAAACCAAATTGATTAATGTTCCAGCCTTGATACTAAGTCGGCCTCAGTTTCATAATTGATCACAACTATGGATGTCTTTTCACTCATTGGTAAGTCGATTATAGTAATCCAAGAACAACCTCAACCATCAATTCTTTCTTAATCGTAAATTAATCATGAAATCAGTTGATTAACCCTTACCAACCGAACAATCGTAAAAGCAGCTTCCACGATTTATTTGATTGGTAGCCTTGCGAACTAGAAAAACCTAAAATTAATGATCTCAACTACGTGGATCATTTAAATTAGATCACTTATCTCATAGCATCACCCAACTACACTCCCAATCGAGCCACGCTTATTTATTTCTCAGTAGAAAAATTTGATGTCGAATTATTTGTATCTATTGTATATTATTTCCAAAATTGTCTAAGGAATCCTTTTTGAAACAATGTTAAAAATAATACTATAAAATAATCCTATCTATCTCTTGAAATGAAGAAAAAACGAATATCTAAATAAAAGAGTTAAATATGATTTCAAATCTCACAACTCAAACACCAAAATTCGATTCACCTTTAGTTAGAATATAAATAATTTCATTACTCATAATCTAAAATCAAAATAATATTAAAAAAATAAAATGAACAAAATGTTGGCGTTAGGGGCGAGTATTCGATCGAGCTGAGTCAAATCGAGTCAAAATTTTTTGAGATAGTCGAGTTAATGAATTCTATTTTAGCAACCGAACTCAATTTGAAATTTTTTCTAATTGAATCGAATCGAGTCGAGTTAAAAAATTTTGAGTCAAGTCGACTTGAGTTAATGAATCCTATTATTAATACTCAATATTGTGTATACAAGGACCGATTATTTAACTAGTAGACGAAGTATAAGATTATTTAACTACATAAACAATATAATGGTTTTGCCTTTTAACTTAATGAGTAAACATTTATCAAAATGACATAGTTTTGTCTTTTAACTGGTTTTGACTTTTAACTTTAGAAAAAGTAAACATTTATCAAAACGACGTAGTTTTGTCTTTTCTTATTCTGATTTTCGGATAACTCGAATTGTTTAATTCATATTCGAGTTAAATTGAAAAACTTAATTTTTTATTCGAGTTAATTCGAATAACTTGATTAACTCAAATAGCTCGAGCTATTTAATTCAAAAAGTTGAATTTTTTATTGAGCTTTTTGAATCGAATTAAATTTTACTCACCCCTAATTCTCGTTAAATCCAAATCAAAAGAAAAATATGACCAGGGCAATTTTTTCCATAGTAAAAGACTGTTTTTCTAAATTTCAGTTTTTAAGCTGAATTTTTTTCTTAGTTAGTCATTTACTCCTAAAAGATCTTTTGAAGATAAAACTAAATATTTATGTAAATAAAATTTAAGAGATAAAATTTAATCCTAAATAAATTTCTAATAAATATCTTTACAAATAATATTTAAATAGAAATAATAAAAATTAAATTACTATTTCAATGCCCAAATCTTCCTAGTGACTTTATATCTTCACTTGTTCTCTACATTTAGACATTAGCTTCACCTACATAGAATAAACACCAAAATTAATAGCATCGTGCCCAAATATTTATCAAAATAAACCACATAAACATGCCAATTTGACACAATATCATCTATTTAATAATAGAGGGACTAGTTTGATCTAGTACCTATAATAGAGGGACCGTATAGGTACATTCACCCATACTTATGTGTCCTACTGTAATTATTATTTATTCATGGTATAATTAGAATTAAGTCCTTTTTTTCACTTAGTGGTAAAGTTACAGTCTAAATCCAATCTAATTTTTCATCTTTAAATATAAATAAAATTTCAAAGTTATTTTTACATGAAATAATTAAATTCTTTTCCACTATGGTCAATTTGCACTTAGTTCTAATATTTTTACTAAAATTTATTTTAGTCCCCACTAAAAATTCTCTATCCCAATCTCTTTATTATCAGTATTCTAGTGATATCTCTTACTTTCTTGGAAAGATATCACTCTCCAGGCTTCCTCACAGAGACACCTGTCCAAAGGACTCACTTCCTAGATTATGGACTGTACAAGCAAAGGACCTTCTACAAGGAGATACTCTGCCCAAATCTCCCTAGAACTTCCATCTTCTCTCACAACCTCTACACAATCACAGTTATCGTATAAACCATCATCAACCAACCCATTCTGTGTATCAACATCGGTTGTATTTTTACAAATACAGGAATTGGTGGACAAAACATGGGCCACGGGAGTGAAAATGGACCTTCCACATTCATCACCACTCCTAGAATTTAAAGAGTAATAACTTCTATACTGAATTTGGTGCTTCACTTTAACTTAACAAGTGGGGGCACTGATTTGCAAAGGATTTTAATTTTATGTCCCAACGCCTTTAATTGAAAGGAGAAGCTATATAACTCGGCCAACAGTAATAATGTTGAAATATCAGAAATATAAACAGAAATTGGTGGAGTGGTTTTGGGGGAGTCCGAGTCTGGCTCTGCTCCACTCAGTGGTTGTATGATGTGGACCTATAATTACAACGAAGAGGCTTTTGTAAAAGCCATTGCCATTTGCAGATTGTAGATTCTGTCATTAGTCATTAGGTACACCCAACACATTTTGCCGGATTGTTATTTAACGAATTTCTATACCTAAGTTTGCTATGTTGCTTTGCTTTTTTTAATTTTGGGTCCCATTTTATAACATTATTATTAATGATTGCAAACTTGGATCCCTCATCATTTCAGAAGCCCAAAAAACCTTAACTCAATGATGAAGTAAATTCCATTTTCAATGCAATCAAAGTAAATCAACAATTATTTCCTGATATAATTTTTTGTATAATAACAAGTGTTGTCATCCGTTTCGAGGTGATATTCACGTAAAGTTTTCCTAACAATAATGACTTTAAAATTCAAATTCAATTCAAATAGTACTCAAACTTCATCGTTAATCTTTTTCAATCATAAATTAAAATAAATAATATGATTCTGTTGGTATTACTTTTGTCATTGTTGCGAAGAGAATAAATGTTATTAACTTAATTCTTAAACCAAACACCATAATATTATATCTCTATTTCAATCCATTGCCTCGTTGTAATCTTAAAGATTATAACAAGCTAATGCTGGCAACATGTTTGGGCGAAGGAAGGAACTAACATGGAGAATATATCAAAACGAGTCATGTTTCATTGTTAGGGACCAACTCAATAATTTGGGCCAGTTGGATCCAGATTATTAATCAATCCCCAGCCTGCTTGTTTGGACTCGATAAGTGAAGAGATGAAAAGAACGAGTGAAAAAATGAAAAAAAATAAATTTTAAGTGTGTTTGGTTGGAAAGAAAAGAAAGAAAACAGGAGATGATTATTTTTTTTATCTTAATGAATAAAAATTAATCCTTCCAAATTGGAGAGATGAAAGCGAAGAAAATGATAAATATGTGTATGGTAGTTCAAAATTATTTATTTTTCAAATGATTTATTTATTTATTTATTTTTTATCTTTCCTACCAAGCATACATATAAAAACAAAAATATACTTTACATCATTCTAATTTCTCTACCTTTTAAATTTTTCATGCTTTCTGTTTTTTTTTTCATTCTACCGAGAAAAACCTTAAAACTCCAATTTTTTTTTTTTGGGAATAATAAGTTCTCCTTATACTTTGTTTGGAGTTTAGATAAGCTGTTATGATATTTTTGTAGTTAAGTAAGTTCTTACCCTATAATTTTTACTCATGAAAACCTTTAATTTTAATATTAAAATAAAAATATTTTAAAATTTAAATTAATTTTTATTTATTATTCATGTGAATTTGATTAAAATATTTTATTCAAAAATAAAATAATATTGATTATTCTTTTAAATTTTAAAAACTTCTTTAAAGTGCTTACATACATAACACAAAATTCTAAATAGACAAATACCATCATTTAAAAGATACGAGAAAAAAAAATTAACAATGTAGATCTATTTTAATAAAGTAAATTCGGATTTTTTTTTAATCTCAACTGAATAGGCATTATACGACTTCTCATATATTTGGTACATATATAAAATCGTGACGTTATTTAATTTATAACCACTAATTAATATATAGTAATTATAACTAAGTAAATGCATTACAATATTCATTTAATTTAAATTATACTTTTATTATTATAATCTTAATTTTTAAAATTTTTCTTCAAAAAAAAATAATTTGTATACTGATGTTTGATTATGTAAAAAAATACAAATATTTAAAAATAAAATTTTTGAAATTTATATTACCTCTATCTTTTTAATCTATTAGTGCTATATATATATCTTCAAATTAAAAGTACCATGGTTGACAATTTTTTTCATTTACAGGTGGCAATCGAATGTTCAAATCGAGTGTTTTCTATTATTCACCATTATAAACAGTGATTGATGAAGTTGATTAGGAAACTAACTATAGTAATGATTAAAAATTTAATTGTTGGCGAATAGGGTGTGATGATTTTACCGAGATTTTGGTTAAAATTGGAGTGGGCAAAATTAAGAATATATGCACGTTTAAAGAAAATCAGGGTTTTTAGTTCGTTTTATCTGGAAAATTAGGGAAATAAATTGATTTTGAGAAAGGTGGTAAAAACGCTTCCTACTTTTAGTGACATGGCAGGAGAAATGGTGGAAACAAATCTTGTAGGATGTGCTTTCAATGAAAATGAATCCTATGTGATGCGTTTTAACCTTCTCTCCTACTATGTCACTAGAAAACACTTTTTGTAAAATAATAATAATAATAATAAATTAATGGTTAGATTAAATTCTGAAAACCCAAGAATCTCATGATAAAGTTTTTAAAAACTCGAGAATCCGTGATAAAATTTATATCCCATCTTTTCTATGGCAGAACAGGAATATTATTTTTAAAAACTTATCAAAAAAATTGCTTCTTGTTAGAAGCATTTTTTTGACTTGTCATGTTTGATCTTTTCTAACATTTTGAAATATGTTTCATATTTGGTGGTAGAGTTTCCTATAAAATGAAGATTGATATGGTGAGATTTTCATAGTTAAATTTCGAGCAGAAGATTTGCATAAGGAGAAGGTTGCTGATGTTAAAATATGAAGTTCAAAAATCGATCCAATAAAGTAAATTAAATCAAGTAAGAGTCGTTTTAATTTGGTTAATAAGTATTTATTTTTTTGTATAATATTTTCATTTTAAACACGTGAAATAAGGTATATTGTTGAAGATGAGTAGATGAATTAGAGTCGTTATTTCTTACAACAGTCAAATTTGTGACACCAATATTGTCCTAAAAGAGTTTTGCACACAAAGAAAAATGAAAATAAATATTGCCTCATAGTTTATTTAACGTTTAACTAATACTAAGCGGTATTATGTGGTCGGATCGTAATACGGAAAGACAACTTATATTAGTAGATAATCTAAACATGTCATTAGTCTAATCAGAAATGAGCAACCTAATTGAAATACTAATATGTTGTCTATCAAGTCCAATTGGGAAAATACCTTGTCTTAGGTGTTGGAGCGGATGGCTCCCACAAGATAAAAATATAGATGTAATTGATTGAACTAACAGTACATCAGATAGGACCTAAGTGGAATAGATTCTATATCTGTTTGTGGATTTATTCACTTGTGATGTTCATCCTGTGGCATACCTCAATCCCGAGTTGATAATAGACTATGTATACATGACTTGTATACTTTGATATAAATGAAAGCCTAAGTTCAAATAGATAAGAAACTAAAAGCTGGTACATTAGGTATACGACTTTTGTAGTATGTAACATCATTCCACGATAGTGGAATTCATAGCCCAACTAAAGAGTATATGATATTCTCCTATAGACATTATATGATTGTTGAAAAATAAACGTAGTCATGAGTCATTTGTCTTTGTGATAAACGATTTGATTATTATTTGATAATAATTGATTTTTCATGAAGGAAGATGTAATGGTTACCATAAGATAAAATAGGATCATATTGAGAGAACGAATTAATCCAAAGAGATTAAAGATATCCTATAAGGGCAACACACTTATGACAACATCATTGGAGAAAACTTAGTCATGATACTTTAGTGGAATGACTTCGTTATTAAATAAATTTATAATTAATAAGCGAAAAGTCGAAAGTTAATTATAAATTATTTAAGCCCCAATTATAGATATCCAATCAGTCCCTTTACTAACTCGAAATAACCAGAAACGAATTGCATGTAGAACCAATAAATGGAAATGAATAGAAATGCTTATGTAAGAGAAATTGATCGCATGAATCACTATCCGCAATGAATTTGTTTTCTCGCTAAGTACATAAATGACTTGAGAATTAATTTAAGGTTCTTAAAATTATTATTTAATTAAATATAATAAAAAAATTAAAGTCCGAAGATGGAAATAAATTAATTAGTCATTATGAGAGTTCTTGAATAAGGAAATTAGATATATTTTCTCTTAGATTCTATTACGGTAAAATTGTTATGACTTTAACAAAATTAAAATTGGGTTGAGAAAATTATTTAATTGAGAAATTAATTTAGTTAATTAAATTAATTGATTAAAATAGAAAATAAATATTTGGCTAGATTAAATTATAAAGTGTTGGGTCAAAAGTCTAAAAAATACATATAATTTGACCCAATACATGAGAGGCCCAATTAGCCCTCATAATCCCCTCTAGTTGAAGTAGGATTGTATTTTCTATTTAATTAATATTATTTATCAAAAACTTATTCAACCAAAATTGTTTTACTTCTCCTTATAAATAGATAGAGAGCACTAGTAGAACTAAATACAACAACATTCATATATCTTTATTCTGCCAGAAAATAGTGGAAATTTATTTACAAAGTGTAAATTCTATTTTCTAGGAATTACAAGTTTTACCAGTTTATAGAGAGAACTTACTTTCCTATTGAAAGTAAGTAAATATTTTTTTTCTATTTTTTTGTTCGGGCTACTCAAGCTCACACTCAATGTGATTCGTAGTACGAGGATAACGAAAAAGGTCATTCGATTGAAAATGAGGGTCGACTTGAGATCGCCTTGCACAAAACATAGGTACATATCTGGTTAGGGTTTATTACTATAAATATCACAAAAGGACTCAATTTTAGAAAAATTTTAAAACTTCCGCTATAGCTATAATAATTGTTTTCTTAACCGGATTTTTTTCCAACATAGTTAAATATTGATGAATGAGAATATATGTGTAAACACCTTACGGATTAAGAATGAAGGTACTTGTAGAGGGAATCAAACCACAATAATCCTTAGGTAAATCTTGTTTAAACATGCATCGCAAATAGTAAAGATATGAATACTCAAACTAATACGAGCAACTTAGCCCAATTCAAAGACCATAATAGAGATGAACTTAGTTTCCCTCAATGCCCAATTACGAGATTCAAATTCAAACAGATAAAGTTAAAACTCCAACTTATTCATTCAAGACTTTATCACAAAAAAAATTCGAGAAGAAGAGTTGAAGTTTCAAGATGATGGATTTTGGAGTAATGATGAATTAGAATGGACTAATTTTGTTCATGAGCCTAAACTCTCAATCTATGATGACAAGCCCATGTGGAAAATGCTAACAAGCTTAGGCACTTCACTTCAAGGACCCCAATTGATCTCACAAGCCTAGACGTTTCATATTGGGTTCAAGTTTTATGCTTACTTTTTATTATATATGAGCCCAATATTTTATTTATCAGCTCTTATTATTTTATTCCAAAATTTTGATAAGTATTAAGTATTTTAAGTTATTTAGGAGTTTTATGTTAACAAGAAAGTTTAGTTTAAAACTACATCTTGTTTAGATTAAATTAGAGTTCTAATATACTTAAGAGTTTTATTTAGATTTATTTAGCTAGCCTATATATAGGCCTTTGCAGTGTACACAATTCATACAATTCATTATTATTTTATTTCTCTTTGAGTTAATAAATTCTTTCTGAGTTTTTCTTTTCAAGAATTTCTCTTGAGTTTTTTTAGAAGAGTTTTAAAAATCTTTTTAGATTGTGGGGATCACCTTTAAAACTTTTATTGTCAAGTTTTCTTTCTTGGAGGGAAAATTAGAGCCGCCTGAAGGGGATTGTAGATTCTTCGTGTTTCCAAGGCTTCTTAGGACTTCTATATACCATGTTCTATCTTTCTATATATCTTCTTTAATTTCTTCCTTATTATTTTAATCATAGATTTATTATTCTATTTTAATTATCTTAGTTATTTATTTTAATTATTTTATCAAACTTGGATTTGATTGCATTTCAGGTTGTGTAAAAAATCCAAGTTTCTTTTCGAACGTCTAGAGCCCTAAGTCAAATCCGCGACTTTGATAGACTTTACGATTCGCTTCCACGTTCATCCGCCTCATTCTTTATTATTTGGTATCAGATTTTGGCATTTTAGGTGTTCTTTTTATTTTTATAAACTAGTTTCTAGCAAACAACCTCAAAATAATTTTTTTTACCCCGATAATTTTTGGAAATTTTTTTCAGTGGGTAAACGATTTTCAAACAATCTGAAATTTTACATATTATTTCTTGGTAATATTTTAAAGTATAAAAAATATTTTCCACAAAAAAGTGATCGAAAAGTACAAAAAAAATATTAAAAAATATTCCGTGGTTAAATTTTGTGCCGAAACTTTCCAGATAAAATCTATATTATTTGAGGAGACTCCAGTTTAAATTTTTTGATTTTTGGAAATCGGGAACACCTCGAACGAAGTTTTACAAGTTGTTTCGTAATTTTTCGGGTTTTCGAGTTTCAGCAATTTTCATTGACTCTTAGCTTTATGTTTTCATTTGTTTTTACTTTTTATTGTTCATTTACGCATTCTAACACTTTCTTGTTTCTTGTGTTAGTAGGTTAAAGCACGTTGCATACTCCTTCCTCAGTGCAACATAATTCTTTGATGTCTAGCCGATTTTGGACTCATAGTGCTATTAGGTTTGCTTTGTTAGTTTGATTCTAATACATTCTGATTGATTGATATAGACACTTTTTAAAAGACTCACAAGATTAATTCTCACCTCATTGAGATTGTTTTTTGAGTGCATAAAGGTGAGGTTTGTTTAATATTGTTTTTTGAGTGCATAAAGGTGAGGTTTGTTTAATTTTTTTCTTTTGAAGTGTTGTGCTTTTCCAGGCTTTCACTATGACTCGTGACACTCGTACCCATAAAAACCATGATGAGATACCATCTGATGACAAAGAATAATATGTTATATTGGAGAATATTGTGGGGATGGTAAATTTTCAACATCAACAATTGAATGAGGTACGTGATACATTTGAGGTCAATTTGACTAAGTGTCGAACGGAACTACAAAAGAACATTAATCGGCTTTCCAATCAAATTTAAATGCTAACTCAAGTTGTTGCTCATTTGGAGACTTCTTCGAATCGACAATCTCGTGCTCGTGATAGTGATGACGATAGGGACAATTAACAACTTTTTATTCGTTCTAATACTGGTAGCCACGAATATCGTCACATTAATAAAACTTTGGGTATTCCTAATCGAGGCTAGCTTTCTATCGCTAAACCAAAGTTCAACATTCCACCATTCCAAGGAAAATATGATCCAGATGCATATTGTGATTGGGAGGATAAAATAGAGATCATGTTCTGTTGTTATAGATGTCCAGAGGAGGAGAAAGTTCCATTGGCTATATTGACATTTTTAGATTATGCATTGAACTGGTGGACTCAACTTGTGTTGAACTGCCAAAGGAATCGTGAACGAGATGTTGATTCGTGGGAACAGTTGACACAAATCATGTGAAAATGTTTTATCCCACCTCACTATTATAGGGATATTAAACGGAGACTTCAACGCATTGTTCAAGGTAATCAATCTGTTGATGAGTAATTTAAGGAGATGGAGATGCTTATGCACAAAACAAATGTCCGAGAAGATTAAGAGACTACCATGGTGCGGTTTGTAGATGGCTTGAATGTTTTGATAGCCAATGTTCTTGATCTTCAAACCTACATTGATCTTGAGGACACGGTACGCAAGGCGATTAAGATTGAGCGATAGTTTCAACAATGTCAATCTCATGCATTTAGTGCTTCACAATATTATAGAGGTACATGTTCTAATTTCACTTTTAAGAATTCAAAACCTCCTTATGCTACTAATAAGTTGCTGCCAAAACATGATAAGACTAAATATTTTGAGTGGAAAAGTGGGGCTCTTACAAAACCTTCTTCTTTATCTTCTAAGCAGTTCACTTCTACCACTTCTTCACCAAACAACAAAGAGCTTGTAAAATTGAATATTTTAAGTGCAAAGGGCATGGGCATTATAGCCGTGCTTGTGCCAACACGAGAATTTTGTTGATCAAAGAAGATGGTGATTATACCTCTGATTCTAATAAAACAGACCCAGATATGCCCGAATTAATTGATGATGTTGATGATGGATGTAAGTTTTATGGTGAAAAAGATTTGGTGGAACCACTAACTCATTCCTGTTGTCTAGTTGTGAGTCGTTTGATTAAAGGTAAAATTTTCTCATTTATAATGGATAGTGGAAGTTGTGCTAACATTGTGAGCAGCTACCTTATGGATTCTCTTGCTTTGCCATGTAGCAAACACCTTACACCATACCATCTTTAGTTTCTTAACGAAGGTTTGGAGGTTCGTGTGGTAAAACAGTGCTTGATCACTTTTAAACTTGGGACTTACATTGATGATGTTTAGGGTGATGTCGTTCCCATGCATGCTGCCCACTTGTTACTTGGTAGACCATGATAGTACGATCGTGATGTTATTCATCATGGTAAATTAAATCGATATTCTTTTATTTTCCATGGGAAGAAGTACACTTTTACCCCTTTGAATCTGAAAGATATTCACAATGATCAAATCGACATGATGAGTGTAACACCCCTAACCCGTATCGGTCATTAGATTAGGGTTATGAGGCATTTCTGAACAAAACATAGTTCATCACGATCTTTTATTACAATTCATGCACAATTTACCATTTATGTCCATACCTAGATAACCATCCAATAAATTATAAAACATATTCGTACTTTGCCATCACAAACCGTACCTAAACAACCAATATGCAAGCAATCACTTATACATAATTTAGTTTATGGGAATATATGCATTATAGTAAAAACACATCCATCAACTAAATCGTTACTTAACCAAAACATATAACCAATACACCATACATATATATCACGAAACATACTTCCCAAAATGAGCTTATACTATGACCGAGTATACACAAACATTAACATCATTATCAAGCCATTTTTGCATGGCCACATATATACAGATCAAAAGAACCATATCGAAACTAGCCTATACATGCCATAAGTCGAAAGTACAAATTTTTAAAGTACCGAAATAGTGATCGATAGTGTGATGATGTTCTTGGATGGTCCCCAAACTCGAGCTAGCTTTCAAAATCTATAAAACAATAAAAAGACACACAAAGTAAGCTTTGAAAGCTTAGTAAGTCATAAGCAATTAATTCAACACGAGAACATATATAATTTAATTCAAAATAGGCCGAAATTTAGCTAATATCATACATTTATAAAATCATTTAACTCATATATTCCAAATTACCATATTAAATCACTTCACTTACCTTTTTTTTCAATAAACATATAAACCTCATACGTACATGAGCCATTCAACTCAAATTCACATTCGGATTTGTTAAGTACACACAGAAATTATATAAAGCTCGTACAATACCATATCTCGGATATGGTCTTACATGTTAACGCATATCGATGCCACTGTCCTAGACAAGGTCTTATACGAATCATATACGATGCCAATGTCCCAGACATGGTCTTAAATGAAATCACACCTTAGAAGTCCTAATATCATGTCATCAATATCAAATACATTTTCTAAGGTTCATTAAGAGCTATAGGCTTCTTAATTAAATCATTTCATGCACAAAACCAGTCATCCAATGCTCAAATCAATTCAACAATATATATATTCATATACGAACCAAATTTGACAATGTATATCTATATACAAATCAATTCGGCAATGTATAACCATATATGAATCAAGTTTGGCAATGTATAATCATAGATAAATTAAATTCAACAGTGTATAACCATATACGAATCAATTCGACAACTTATATCCATATACAATTCAATTTCAACAATGTATAACCATGTACAAATTAATATCAGCAATATGTAATCATATACAAATCAATTCAACAACTTATATCCATATACAATTCAATTTCAACAATGTATAACCATGTACAAATTAATTTCAGCAATATATAATCATATACAAATCAATTCGGCAACTTATATCCATATACAATTCAATTTCAACAACGTATAACCATGCACAAATTAATTTCAGCAATATACAATCATATACAAATCAAGTCGGCAACTTATATCCATTTGCAAATCAATTTTGACAATGTATAACTATAAAAAATTCGAATTCGGCAATATATAAAACAATCAAATTCGGCAATGTATATCTATAATTAATCAAATTCAACAATGTATAAAACATATACATTTAAATACAAAAACATTTATTTCCTTATGAACTTACTTTATTTTCGGGATAAATGGAATGGATCGACTATTCGATAATCTTTGATTTTCCCCGATCTAAATCCGATTTCTTTCGTTCTTGATCTATTTACATTCAAAATTAACTCATCTATTCATCAAATCATTCAATTCAGTCCACAAACACATATTTATGCATTTTTACACTTTATCCCTTAAAGTTCCACATTTATTCAATTTAGTCCCCATTTCACAAATACACAAAATTCATGCAATTTAATACCTTCCTAAGCTAGGCGAATTTCCTAGTGCACATATCAGCTCATATTTATCATTTATTCACACATTTAACCACATATTTTCACATTTTCACAAATAAATCCCTATTTGACATTTTTGTCAAAAATCACTGAACAAAATATGATAATCTATCAACAAATATCCATTTTTCATCATCAAACATTTAAAAGCTTAAACATTCATCAATGGCACTTTACAAAATCATCAACAAACTCAAAAATTAGGGCATGGGCTAGCTAATACTTGATGCAACGATCATAGAAACATAAAAATCATCAAAAATAGAACAAAATTCATACCTTAATTAATAATTAAAGGTGCCGAACCCTAAAGCTTGAAGATAGCTTTCTTTTTCTTCAAAATTCGGTGCAAAAATATGATACATGGCCACCATTTTGTTTTGTTTTAATTTAATTAAACTTAAATCACCAATTACCTAATTAACCTTAATGAAATAACATTAAATATATATAATGGTTGTCCATAAATGTCCACTTACACAACCAATGGTCTAATATCATCATAAGGACCTTCGCATTTTACACAATTAAGTCTTTTTTCTCAAATTGAGCTATTAAACGATAAAATTAAATTACGAAACTTTTACACATATATAATCACATGTTGTAAACACCAAAAATAATATTAAACTAATTTTACAACCTCGAATTTGTGATTCCAAAACTACTATTTTGATTTAGCTAAAATCGGGCTGTTACAATGAAGTTTTGTATGAAGGTTATGGGAAGTAAGACACAAAATTCAAAAAAGGCTGAGAGAAAAGAGGTCTCTAGTGAAAATAGCCAAATTACTGATGACCCAATAGTGAGTGCATCCTCTTGTGAGAAAAAAAAGAGTGGTTCACAATTTTTATGCGACTGGAAAAGATGTGTGATGAGCCTTACTCACTAAACAACCTTGCATCATTATCTGATTTAGGCAAAATTGTTTATATTTGACTAACCTTCACAGCTCTTTGCCTAGTGTTTTTGTGACTCTTTTACAAGAATATGAAGATAATTTTGAAGAAACACCTAAAGGATTGCCACCTTTGAGGGGTATTGAGCATCAAATTGACTTAGTACCAGGGTTAACAATTCCAAATCGACTAGCTTACCGAAGCAATCTTGAGGAGACGAAGGAGTTACAAAAGCAAGTAGATGAACTTTTGGTGAAGGGTAACATTCGTGAAAGTTTAAGTCCTTGTGCGGTGCCAGTAATTTTGGTGCCAAAAAAAGATGGTACGTATAGAATGTGCGTCGATTGTCGACCAATTAACCAAATTACTATTAAGTATAGACATTCTATTACAAGGCTTGATGATATGTTTGATGAACTTTATGGTGCTTGTATCTTTACAAAAATTGATTTAAAAAGTGGCTACCATTAAATTCGAATGAAAGAGGGGGATGAATGGAAAACAACCTTTAAAACTAAGTTTGGTTTATATGAATGACTAGTCATGCCTTTTGGTTTGACTAATGCACCTAGTACTTTCATGCACTTGATGAACCATGTTTTGAGACCTTATTTGGGTAAATTTATGGTTGTATATTTTGATGATATTCTGATTTACTCAACTTCTTTAGATGATCATGTTTTTCATGTTAAATCTGTTTTGGATATTTTGCGAACTAAAAAGTTATTTGCCAACTTTGATAAATGCACTTTTTGTTGTGATAAACTAATCTTTTTAGGTTTTATAGTCAGTGCTCAAGGTATTCATGTCGATGAGGATAAAGTAAAGGCAATTAGGGAGTGGCCCCCTCCTAAATCAATTATCGATGTAAGATCTTTCCATGGTTTAACAAGTTTTTATAGACGTTTTGTGAAGGATTTTTACACTATTGCCGCTTCATTAACTGAAATTATTAAAAAGTCTGTAGGTTTTAAGTGGGGAGAAGCTCAGGAAAAGGCTTTTCAAACTTTAAAAGATAAGTTATATTCTGTTCTGGTTCTTAAATTAACTGATTTTTATAATACTTTCGAACTTGAATATGATGCTTCAGGTATTAGAATTGGTGTCGTGTTTATACAAGAAAAAAAGTCAATCACATATTTCATTCTTGGTTTACCACGAACAAAAGAGAGTTGAAATCGTATCTTTGTTGCTGTTGACAAGCTTTCAAAGATGGCTCACTTCATTCATTGTCACAAAACGGATGACGCTACACATGTGGTTGACTTATTCTTTAAAGCGGTGGTGCACCTACATGGGATACCTCGCACCATTGTATCTGACAGAGACATAAAGTTCCTAAGCCACTTTAGAAAAGTATTGTGGGGTAAGCTTGGTACTAAATTATTATATTCTACTACATGTCACCCCCAAACCAATGGACAAATTGAGGTAGTCAATCAAGTCTTAGGTGCTTTACTATGAGCTGTTGTGGTTAAGAACCTTAAAATTGGGAAGAATGTTTGCCATTTTTTGAGTTTGCATATATCCGATCTATTTACTCTACAACTGTCTATTCCTCATTTGAACTTGCTTATAGTTTTAACTCACTAACTGTGCTTGACCTTGTACCATTGCCTATAGAAAACATTTCTAGTTTAGATGGTGAGAAGAAAGCTGAATTGGTGACACCCATGTATACGAAAGTAAGACAACGAATAACCAAAACAAATGAAACAAATGCCAACAAAGCTAACAAGGGAGGCAACCAAATTATTTTTGAGCCCGGTGACTGGGTTTGGGTCCACATGAGAAAAGAGCGATTTCCAGCTAAATACAAAACAAAATTGAACCCACGTGGTGATGGACCTTTTCAAGTACTCAAGCGCATTAATGATAATACATATCAAATCAATCTTCCCGGTGAGTGTAATGTTAGTGCCCCTTTTAATGCCGCTGACTTTTCTCCTTTTGATATTGCAGATTCGAGGACGAATCCTTTTGTGGAAGGGGGAATCATACGAGCAACTCAGCCCAATTCAAAAGCCATAATAGAGATGAGCTTAGTTTCCCTCAAGGCCCAATTACGGGATCCAAATTCAAACAGATAAAGTTAAAACTCAACTTATTTGTTCAAGACTTTATCACGAAAAAAATTCGAGAAAAATAGTTGAAGTTTCAAGATGATGGATTTTAAAGTAATGATGAATTAGAAGGGACTAATTTTGTTCGTGGACCTAAACTCTCAATCTATGATGACAAGCCCGTGTGGAAAATGCTAACAAGCTTAGGCACTTCACTTCAAAGACCCCAATTGATCTCACAAGCCTAGACGTTTCATATTGGGTTCAAGTTTTAGGCTAAATTTTTATTATATATGAGTCCAATATTGTATTTATTAGCTCTTATTATTTTATTCCGAATTTTTGATAGTTATTAAGTATTTTAAGTTATTTAGAAGTTTTATGTTTACAAGAAAGTTTAGTTTAAAACTACTTATTGTTTAGATTAAATTAGAGTTCTAGTATACTTAAGAGTTTTATTTAGATTTATTTAGCTAGCCTATATATAGGCCTTTGCATTGTACACAATTCATACAATTCATTATTATTTTATTTCTCTTTGAGTTAATAAATTCTCTCTGAGTTTTTCTTTTCAAGAATTTCTCTCGAGTTTTTTAGAAGAGTTCTAACAATCTTTTTAGATTATGGGGACCATCTTCAAACTTTTTATTGCCAAATTTTCTTTCTTGGAGGGAAAATTAGAGTCGTCTGAAGGGGGTTGTGAATTATTTATGTTTCCAAGGCTTCATAGGACTTCTATATACCACATTCTATCTTTCTATATATCTTCTATAATTTCTTCCTTATTATTTAATCATAGATTTATTATTTTATTTTAATTATCTTAGTTATTTATTTTAATTATTTTATCAAACTTGGATTTGATTGCATTTCAGGTTGTGTCAAAAATCTAAGTCTCTTTTCGAACGTCTAGAGCCCTAAGTCAAATCCTAACTTTGACAAACTTTACGGTCCACTTCCGCGTTCATCCGCCTCATTCTTTGTCACAAACACAAAGACTTAGTGGAATTTTAGTTTGAAGCTTTATGTAGAAAAGAAGGTAGAAATATGTATGAGAAGGGGGGAGAATGGATATGAAAGCTAACATAATTTAGTTTCAACATGTTTAAGAAATTTTTGAGGCTCTTCACAATCCCTTGCCATGTTCCCATTCTTACAACACTTTAGATTAGTTTGAGATTGATGATGGTTTGGTTTGTATTCTTGTTTCTTTAGAGAACATAACAGGCAAGTTGAGGAACCCGTTGTACGTGTTCTTCTTAACCACCTTGTCAAGTTTTGAAAATAGTTTGATCTCGGGGGTCAACTCAGAATCAATAGTACCATCTTATAACACCCCAAACCCGACCTAGAATTTAAGGTTGGATTATGAAGGTTACAACATTCATAGAAACATTGTTGACTAATTTACGTGAAAACTTAGTTTGATTTCCAGAATACTAAAGTTATTTAACTTATAAAACACACAAGTATTTAGAAGATTGCATGTGAACACTTTGACGAAAACCTTGTTTTATTAATTTTATAAAAACAATCTCGAATGTTTAACCAATTGAGTTGTAAAACGTCGTAATTAATTTCAAAACCTTCTATCAGAAAAATACTTTTAAAAATTATTATCTCTTAAAATTGTAAGGTTCCATCAGTTATGTCGCCTTGGGTATGTTTATGAGTTATAAATAATACATTCGCAAAAACAAATACCAAAACCAAAATTTAATATTCCAAAGCAAATTAAAATCCAAAACATACTTATACCAAGTTGTGTGAACTGAGCTCCGAAATTGCTGCCAAGTCCTAAGTCTGAAGGTCACCTGAAACGTATTAAACATATGGGTGAGCTAGAAGCCTAGTGTGAGACTTGGCCCACAAACATAATTTTTTTATAACATACACAAATGTAAATACCAACACAGAATTTTACTTATAATGTATACTTATACAATTTTCATATAAAAATGTCACATTACCAAAAACATATATCCGATCAAAATGTCATATTTCTAGAAACATATATCAGATCAAAATATCAATTTTTAGAAGTACATATCATATCATATTAGAACAAATCCTACCCCCATCCACTATACACCAACTCTGTCCAACCAATCACACCAAATAGGACTACTAGAGTTCATCCATTTAATCACACCGGTCGTGGTGGTATGCCACTCATAATGGTGCAGTTGAGCTGCCAGACAAATATTGTAGTTTAACCACCAGATTTGCAGTAAAACTGCCACAAAACACTTCCTCCAGCATATCAAATTCCACCCTGATGCATATGCATTAACATGCTAACATACAATTGTAATGAATTAGAATTATGACAAGATTATGTAAATGTCATTAACACGGATTATATCAAACAACCTACACAAAGTTTATTAATCCGAGTGATGCTTATCATACATAATCATACTTTCGGAATTATTAGATCACAGAACGTAAACGTATTTTTCACATACCTTACCCATAGCACATACAGACACATATCAACATATGTTATGTTTTAAGTATTTTTCAAGCCAAACGGACCCCACAAGAGGTCTAAGTACGAATTTTTAAGTCAAACGAGCCTAAGTGAAATTTTTTGAAAAATGAGCCCACACAGCCCAACAAGCCAGCCCAAGTGGTCCACACAACCTACTTGGTTAGGCTGTGTAAACACACATGCCCGTGTGCTCCACATCGCCACCCACATGATCGTGTGATGCACACGATCTATCACATAGCCAAACCACACAGTCGTGTGATGCAAAACAATTTCGAAACTGCCTCTTTTTTTTTCTTCAAATTTTTTAATTTTTTCATCGATATTTCAAGTTAAAATCACACACTTAAATATTTTCTGACACGAATTCAAACTCTGAGATTTCCAGAGCCCAAACAATCACAACCATCCTAACACCTAAGTCGCAGAAGTGGAGTTTCGAGTATCTTAATTTTCACCTGAAATGATGTATCTCGAGATTGTTGCATATGGCCCCAAATAGTTTCTTTCACATTCTAAACATCGACTTGTTTAGAAGTCTTATCATATTGAATTTCAATTTTACTAACCTGACGAGGCTGAGAAACAAATGTGCCAGACTTATCAACATCGCCATGGAAAATTTCATTGTCAAAACCACCAAATCCACTTTGCTCTTCCCAAGACAACTATGGATCATCATCATTACATTGCACCCATGATTCATCTTTAGTTTTTTTTTTATATTTCCAATGAACAGGACCAGCCCAAGTATTTTGTTTCAAAGAAAATCCCAGGCACAAAAACAAATAATCATCAATTTTCTCAAATTTGTCATCTCGATAACTCAAAAAAGTTGGCTCTTCCCTGTTAGATTCCTAACCAACAATGCTTGGTTGGTCAGCGTGATTGAAACCATCAGTGTCAAAACTCTCAATGCAACACCATCAAACTATTATTTATGCATCAACTAGCTCTATTGATCTCTAGCTGCAGGAAAAGTTCTCCAGTGGCCTTCTGTTCTCTTCATCAAATTGATTGACTATATTATGGAGAGTTGGAGAAATCTCATCTTTTTCTTGCATGTTCAACACCATATGCTCAACTACACGAAAGAGTATTAATGCAAAAGGTTAAACATAAAAAAGTAGACTCCAGCGCGAAGGTAAATAGGAACGAAATAACGAACAGGAAGTAAGAACTGAACCACCAAAAACAACAAAAAAACACAAGGAAGAAATAAAAGTAGAATTATAAAAGAACAAGAAGCAAAAGAAAAAAACAACAACTAGCATATGTGAGAAGAAAGGAAAGAAAAATGTGATCAAGAGAGTGGGGAAACGTGGGAAAATTTCTCTTCAAAATAAAACAAAACGAATCCCATCCCACTAGCAACTAATTAGATTTTCATATAAAAAAAATATTCATGCTCATACAAAAATTCAAATACAAAACCAAAGGTAAATTGAAGCCTTATCATACAACTAACAAACTCATTCTTGCCCATGCTTGTGCGGAAATTAAATTTAAATTAGATGTTCAGAGATAAAAATAGGAACAAAAACAGCTAAAATTTCAAAGGAGATATTGAAACTCAAAACCTCACACAAACAAGCATAACACTTAACCATTGAGCCAGACCAAATTACTTACCAAAATTTTAACAACCTTAATTTAAAACTGGACGTAACCCCTCTTGATTTCGCTGATTCAATTTCTTCTAACCTGACTTTCGAAAGGTGACACATCCCATTTGAGGTTGTTGTCCAACTACTCTCTGTGCGTATAGCCGTCAATGGGGGACTTGTGGCAGTGGCAGTGGCAGAGGCGAGTGAAGAAAACAAGGATGGATGCTTGTCAGCAGAGGTTGATGTAGTGATTGCATTGTTGAGAATAGGTTTGACCACGTAGGAAAAATACTTTATAGTTTTTCTAAGAGTTTGGAAAAGTAGAAAAGAAAAGTGTCACCTCAGCAAATCATTAGAAGAAAACGAAAAATTGAATGGGAGTGATTATTTCGCACAATTATTCTAATTAGAATGATTAAATGAAAAAAAAGTTAGAGTGAACAAAATGGGAAAGACTTTATTTTAGAGTGACCATGTGTTTAGTTTACCCTAATTTATATAATAGCTATCTTGATATCTTATATTAATCATATGTTATCTACAACTTATAAGAGTCAATTTATTGACCGCTAAGAAAAAATTAAATTAAATTGTGAAGAGTTTAATTTACAATATAGTATTTTTTTATTTTTACAAAAGCTTTAATAACAATTAGAATTTTTTTATTAAAATTATATTTGAATTATCAAAATAGCTAATATACGTTAATTATTTATTATTTTGAATAATATTGTTTTGCATTAATTACATGAAGTAAAATTATATTGTATATTGAGTATGTTAAAAATTCTTTAATTTATGATTTGAAAATTTTATTATAATATTTAAATTTTTAAATAAATTAATATATTTTAATTATATTTAAAATTTTAAATTAAGAAATATTATTTCACACTAATTACAATGATTACAAATATTATATTTTAAAACTAATTAAAAATTAAACATATAAAATCACATGCAACACACATAACATTAGAAACTAGTATGTATGAAAATTACAAGATATTGTTTAAATTCTCTTTTGAAATTCTAGATCTATAATATTTTTCGTAAAAAGACCTTTCCAATCACTCTCAATTTTGATATTGAGCAAATTGGTCCCTCTAAAAAAATTGGAGCAATTTAATATTTTCAATTTCAAAAGTGAGCAACTCATGACAATTAATCATGGTGTTAATGCTTTCCATCAATTGTACATAAATTTGATTGGTATAATAACAAAGTTGGCCCTTGATGTTTATATTATTTATAAATGTTGACAAAATGTGTAAATATTGTGGCTAAATTTGTTAAATCAAAATCAAATTGGCAAAACTCGTATTTTCTTCGGGCTAAATTTATTAAATCAAGATCAAAATAACATAATGTGTAAACTTTAAGTGCTAAGTTTGTTATTATACCAATAAAAAATATGTGCAATTGATAGAAAACTTTAACATTGTAATTAATTGTCCTTAGTTGCTCACTTTTGAAATTGAGAGAGATTAAATTGATGTTTCTTTTAGAAAAACTAATTTGCTCAATATTAAAATTGAAAAAGACTTTTTTTTTTCAGTAAGTCTATCTTTCATTGGGTTGTTTTGTGCTAAGATCTAAATAGTTGTCCATATATAGGAATATCAAAGGCTTTTTTTGGGAATAATATGGAAAAAAATTATTTATCGAAATAACATAAAAAAATTTTAATTACCAGAATAATATTGACGGTGCATAAGAACCCCAAATCGACATGACGGCTAACGATTTGGGGTGACTACAAAGCAATAATCATGTTAGAAAAAGACATGGAATCCTCTTAATCCCAAATCGGAAGTTGACATGCTAATTGGAGTTCCGAATGGGTTGTTATGTAAAAAAATTTCAATCTTTTATATTTTTAAAATTATTTTTATTTGTTTTATAAAAAATAAAAATACTCTTGTAGTAATATAATTTATTCAAAATGTATAAATTTACATTCATAATTTCCTTAATTAAATTGATGTCACTTGACTCGTGAAACCAAATTTAGGGTTTTAATAATTGTAGAGATATAACATAAAATAATATAAACGCAAAGTATAAAAAATTATACAATATTAATTATTCATGTATTAAGTTTATATAAAATATATAGTAATTAAAAATTAAATTAAAAAAGAACAATTTTCTCAACAAAATCTAACCCACTAATTATAGGGAAAAATGTTGTAAACTAGAAATATTAATTGGTATCAATAGAGTAAAAATAAAATATAAAAGTTGAATAAAATGCCAATCCAACACTAATCATATATTACATGATAAGAAAACACACAAGCACTTAGTTACCCTAGGAGGAACAGGCTACTTTCAGCCCGTTGATCATGTAAGAAAAGAGAGAGTCGGTAGCAAGATTAATTCTTTCACCATAACTGCGACATAAACGAGTCACAATGAGAATTAAAATTATTTATTATATAAATAGATAGATAAGAGAATTAACATATTATAGAAAATAATCGTGATCAGAAACAGGAGGCAGTGTGTCCTCGAAAACCACCAATAATAATCAAGCAAGACGAAGATCATTGGAATCAAATCGTCCTCCATGGTGAAGAACAAGATTAGGGTGGTGGATTTGATACAGGCGAAGAGCATGTAAGTTAGAGGCTCCATTTGCTGCTTCATTATAGTATCCTTCACTTTCAACTATTCCATCCTGTTGGTCAAGCTTTGTCTCCTTAATCACCACCAAAGATCGGGGGAAAACACACACTCATTATTAAGATGCACTACTAGTCTTTGATCTATTGGATAATTAATGAAAGTCAAGTTCCTTACCAAGTCGAAGACAAGATTTGCATGTCTTTCCTCCAAGTTCCTAACCTGCAGCGCATTCCAGTCCTCAAATATTATAAGAACTCGACTAATTGAATGAAAGGCGACTGTTTTTATGGTGTTGGATTCACTGACCTTCTTTCTGTGTGTGTCGGTTTGCGTTTTAATGACATGGTACTGTGGAAAATCAACTGATATTGTTAGTTTCATTATTTGAGTTTATCTCAATCGGAGGTGGTGGGGAGGTTTAGACACACACAAAAGTACCCTTTTATGTTAACCCGATTCTCCTACAAGTTCATATAAACATCTGTAAGAGAGAAGATTTTGGCATCCCAACATCCCCAATTCCAGGAAGAAAGAACACTTTCTGTTTGATCAGCTACTTGGACTTTGGGGGCTGAAAACTTTCTAAAATGGAGGAGTTGAGATGACTAGTGTGATAATAAAAATCCAAACTTTTTTTCCTGAACTTAATTCATTTAACATATTTTTAGCCAAAGGATGGGTTCTTCCACTTAGAACGCTTAACTTTTCTTTTGTAGTGAAAGAAGCCAAAGCAAGATATCCTTTTTTGGGAGGGGCGGGGGGGTAAAACAAAAAAAAGAAGCAATAATTTCAAACCTTTCTGTCACGTATAGCCACCAAGGAAGAATCCATCTTAGCCTCAAGAGCCTGCAATTCCTTAATGTTAAGATCATCCAGGTCTCCACCCATCCTCTGCCTGCTAAAACAATTTCCTAGTCAAAGTTTTACTTCATAAACCATGAAAAAAGGACTTTATTTATTACCAAAATAACCCTAAGTTTGGTTTGGTATGTATGTCAAAGCACTAATTCCTTTACCTGATCTCTCTTCTTGACTTCTTGTTGATCTCCTTCAGCCTTCTGTAGTTTTCTTGCATTTTCTGGCGAAACAAACAAAGCGTACAACTAAAATATAAGAAGAAAATCTGGAAAAGCCGACAGATCAAGCAAGCAAACATTCAAGAGAAAGACTAACAACCTCGTAGTGGGAGATCCAGAGATCGGTGCCTGTAGTCTTTTGATAAAGATCAAAAAACGCCTTCGTCCTAATTTACATCAACAGCAACACAAACAAAATCCATATAAATTCTTTCATGCATACATATATATATGTGTGTGGAGAGAGAAATGGGGTTTGGGTATTGTACGAGATATTAGGGCTGATGAACTCATGGAATTTCCCAGTGCTGGAGAACATGATGAGTGAAACCTTAGCATCACATAGAACAGTGAGCTCTTGGGCTTTCTTGAAAATACCATTTCTTCTCTTGGAATAGGTCACTTGTCTGTTTGTAGCGTTTTCAATCCTCTTGATCTCGATCTTGCCACGACCCATTTTCTTTTCCCTTGAAAATCTCAAAAAAAGAAAAAGAAAAGGTGCAGTAGGGAAAATTAAGAATAAGATTAGAAGAGGTAGAACAGCAGCAGCTAGCTATATGCTAAGAGCTTAGTACAAATAGACTATCTTCAAGTTCAACAGAGGAAGAGGAGAAGAAGAAGATGATAAAGAAAAGGGAGAGGAAGGGCGGTGTAGAATCTATATCGGGAAAGGGTATAAAAAAGTTTTATGTTTTGTAACTATAAGTGGTGGTTCATTAAATGAACACCGATCAAAGAGCAGGGGCATCTTGAGGCTAGGGTAACACCCCCTGATAACGTGTGAGATTGGGTTTTTTTCCTTTCATGTTTTTCTTCGATCACGACAGGACATGAATGTATACACGACAGTGCTCCTTTTCCTTAAACCTCTTTGTTGGGAGATCTAGTTAAGTAGGATTCGGTTTAGTAGTAAGCTGTCTTGATGTAGTTGTTTCTAACACTGACTATTAGAGAAAATACAATCATCGATTTACTCGCATAATATCATCATTTTGATTCACTCTTCTTCTTCTTCTTCTTCTTTTTTTTATTACTTGAATTGTTTTTTAACTTTTGTTTTAGATTTCTTTCTTTATCCTCAAATGGCATTGGGACCGCCACAGCCTTTTGGACCTCGAAAGTGGAATCTAAATTGTGAATCCCTAATTATGGGAGTTTCTTCGCCTTCTTTTTTCTGCCTTATAAATATCTTACCCGTTCATGTATTCACCATTCACATTTATATTGTTGATTATCAAAGAAATTTAAAATAGGAAGAACCTTTGTTTTCTAGGGTGTTTTTGGGCAAAGGATTTAGTGGAGGATTTTCATTTCTAATAAGATTTTTAAATTTTCAAAAATAAGTTTACTTATTCAAATCAACACAATTGGAAATTTTAAAATTTTAAGAGATTGAGAGGAATTTTAAGTTGAAATTGCATGAAAAAAGGGGTTAAAATACCATGGAGGCCCCGATACTAAGAGTAAGATTATATTTTATTTTATTTTTATTAAAAATATTAAATTAGCCATTGTATATTAGATCAAAGAGTAAACTAGTCATTCTGTTAAAAATATCATCTATTTCTACTATTAAAAAAACCATGCTAGTTTTTAATAGTACAAAAGGATGAAATTTTTAATAGAAAGAACCAATTCGTTCCTTAATCTAACATGTAGGGACTAGTTTGTTCATTTTTTTAGTAGAGTGACCAAAATACAATTCGACTCCTACCACACAGGCTTTTATGATACTTTTACAAAAAAAAAGAAGAAGATGATTTTTCAAATTCTCTTTCGCTTAATACACATGATAGCGCGATAAAATAAAAAACATAAACTTTAAAATGTAATTTTTATTTAATTCCATTTATATATTATTAAAAATATTTATATACTTTTACAAATCTAATGATATCCCTATAACATATTTTATATTATTTATTTTTAATATCATTATTTTCTTTTATAATTATTTTTTTTAACTTATTAAATTTCATTAACTTAAATTTTTCTTAAAAATTATTTATCCAAACAAAATAATCACAAATACTAAAAAGATATTAATATTTTAAAATACTAACATTTTCAAATTCTTCAAAATTTTAAAATTCCTGACCTAAAAAATCTGCCTAAGAATCAAGTAGTGCTGTCAATTCGCTCAAAAACCTAAGCTCTTAATTAGTTTAACACTCCCCTGAATCTGCTATATAAATATCACACCTGTCCAACTAGCAAATCAAATTATGATAGGTTTTGTTGTTAAGTCCTTTAATGAACATGTTAGCTAATTGCTTATTTGATGTCACATGAAACATGATCAAGGCACCAATTATAAACTTTTTCCTTTACAAAGTGTTCATCAATTTAAATATGTTTTTGTTGGATCGTGTTGTACCGATGTCAACTCTGTTATCACAATGCAAGGCTAATTTATTGAAACTTTTAATTCCTCCAAAACTTTTTGAAATCATAGAAGCTCATAAACACCTTCAACCATAGCTGTATTCTCTGCTTTAACATTCTACTTCTTTTTCTTTCTTTTTTTTCCTTCACTCCAGACAGGAGTCAAGAGTACAATGGACCAAAACAGTCCTTACAAAGCAAGACCAATATGCATAAAAACTCAACAAATTAAACCAAGACCAGAAAAAGCTGTTGAGAAAACTTAAAGCAAGCATAAACGTAAAAGAAAAGAGAAACAAAGAAGCAATACAACCATCGCAGCTGATCATCTAGACCAGCAACTCGATCATCAACCTGGATCAAATACAGCAACTGGTCATTTAGACCAGAAACCCGATGGAGAAGGAGCCCAAACCGATGCTTGATTTATCCCTTTCAATATTTCAGGAGCCACTACATTCGAGGGGTTCCTAAATACATCATCAATGCTAGAGGATAAGGAAGGTCATTTAGATTTAAACCACCATGCGGACCTCTGAATAATTGTTTGCAAAATCTGCGTCCCATCAAACACTTTTCCCTTGAACACCATCCCATTAAGAAAAAGCCATATGATCCAGACAACAGAGTAGAAAAAAATTCTCCACAGATTGTCTCACCTTCTCGGATCCAAAGCATGCTGCCAAGCGAGGAAAATATAGTTTGGATTTCCAAGAACAAACCACACCACATCCCAAAGCTGACAGCATTGCTGCCAAATCACCTAAGTCTTGCTACAAAAAAAAGAAGAGGTGTCAATGGACTCAGATCTCTCTCATACAGGAATTGCTAGCAGCATCCTACAAAATGATGCCTCCTTGCGAGCTCCTCCCTTGTGGGAATCCTTCTGCGAAGCAACTACCAAACGAAAATCTCCACTTTATGAGGAGCTAGCCCTGCCCATAAATATTTCCCAGAACTACGTTCTACTTCTTACTTCTCTAAGTGACTAAATCTTCTACAAATGTGCAATATTAAGAGGTAGACCTGTCATCATCTGTAGGTCCAGCCCAATCTTTATCCGTAAATGCTTCTATCTGAAGGTAACCTTTAGGTTATGTAAAATACAAAATAACATGCACGTGAGATTCCTAATGATCACTGATACAAAACTAGGAGGGGAAATTCATTCGAGTTCAAGAGTGATACATGCAGGATATGGGTGAAAATTATTAAATAAATTCGCCGATACTGTTGTTTTTCAAGTCGAGAATATCGACCAACTTGCAATACATTTCTGGATGGAATTAGAAAATATTTGGATTGAGTTGTGTTCTTATGGATTAAAGAGCTATTTCTTAGCTTCGTAATTCACTTTGAAATACATCAATTCGAGTTCAAGAGCTCAAGTTTTGGTCGTTTTAGTTAAGACTGACCAACTAAAAATAATTCGACGAGTTCAGTACGGCTTTTTTAAGTTGAAGGCTTTGAAATTATCTTTAGCCACCAATTGTGTAACACCCATAACCTGTTTCCATCGTCGAAATAGGGTTACAGAGTATTACCATGCAATTCGGAACATTTCATAACAATTAGCTTCCAATTCATCAAATTAATTAACAATATTCATAAATAATTCAGAATGAAGTAAGACATACATTCACGGGTCTTAAATCGAGCCTACGAGGCTTTACGAATAGTTTAGGAACAATCAGGGACCAATTAGAAACAAAATAGGAGATTTAGGACAAAAATGAAAAACTTCAAAACAGAGGTCACACAGCTGTGTGTCCAGGCCGTGTGACGAAGCCCAGACCGTGTGGCTATCCTACACGTCCATGTATTAACCCATGTAGCTCACTGACATGGGTCACACGGCTGTGTCGCAGGCCGTGTGAACCTTGCAACTAACACGCCCGGGGCACACACCCGTGTGGGATGCCCGTGTGTGACAACCCATGTCTCAGGCCGTGTGTACCCAAAAATGACCCAAAATGTTCCCATTTCATATTCAAATGCTTAAGTACCTAAACCAATTATTAACACATGATTATAAGACTTCAAAATGCATTTCAATGACACCTAAATCATGCCAAACCAAACGTCCTAAAGCCTAACCAATGTGTCACCAATGACACCACATTTCAAACACTTAACATTTTCACCTACCTAGAATTACATTACACCAGTCTCAACTCACTCAAAATAACTTGCATTCAATTCTAACATACATTGCTTAATTTATATCAAACTTACCATTCCATGCTTGACCACTCATGTTTAAACTTGGAACTTAACAAGCATACCACACTAGTTACTCATTCCACCACATCAAAAGCACAATACATAACACATTACAAAATACTTGTGAACCTACAATCATGACCCAATGGTCCTATTACATGTCATATAAGCCAAGTTAAAATTAAAATCTACCAAAGAGGTCCTCGGATAGTGTGATTCTTCGAGTTGATTTCATTTCCCGATTTCCACAAAAATGTAATCTACAAAGAAGAAGACAATGACACGAGTAAGCTTACATAAAGCTTAGTAAGTTCGTTGATTAAACAATAAAGCTTACCGAACCAAATATAATAATACAAATAACAAGATTAATGAACATAGTTCCTGTCAATAAGGTTATTAATAGATTTCTGTCAATCACAGCTCTCAACAAGTGAGTAATGCTCAACAATAAATACAAATAAAAATTTCCACATTTCAATAACATTTAGTAATAATTAGACAATGCCCGATGAACGATATACAAATACGAGTATACGGTTAACCATCCAGAACATAGCAGACGCTCTTACGAGCTAATCCAACCAATAACACACATTGACACTAAGTGCCCAACCCATAGGCCAACATTCACCCCCGTAACACACCAGAAATGTTGTACTATAACTCAGTAGTCCGCAACAAATGCAAGACCTCAGTATATTCAGTGAATAGAGGATATACAAAAGTCATTGTCACATCTCATACAAATCTTGTATCGCGCGCAAATAACCTACTGGCATGTCAATTGTACTCTATCCTACGTTCATCCTACTCATGTTTTATAAATAGAAAACAGTACTATCGTTTTATTTCATTAGTTCTCATTTACAAGACAACATTTGTATTAATCAAAATTTAACAATTGAATTTATTCTAATATGCATTTAAAAATGTATTAGAATTAAATCAATCGAACTTACCTGACTAAACTGCAGCGCAACAAGGTACAGGGACTATTCAGTAATTTTTTTCCACGATTATCAGCTCGTTCTTGATCTAAAATAATAATTTCATTCAACTAACTAATTCCAACAGCCAAATCAATTCATTTTATGCAATTAAGTCTTTTACATTTTTACAAGATTACCCTCAACATTTTACTTTTATACAATTTAGTCCTTAAGCCCAAAACATGCACTTTATCCATTGTCATTCAAACCCAAGCTTAGTCGAATATTCAAGGGTTTCACTACAAACCATATTTACGATTATTTTATATCAAGCCCTTGTAATTTTGTTACTTTAACAATTTAGTCCTTAAATATTAAAATCATCAAAAACTACTTTACAAAATAGTCCTATCTAACAACCAAGCTTAATAATCTACCATAAAACTTCAAGAATATACTAAACTCATCAATGACACAATCCATAACATTTAGCAGATTTACAAATTAATCCTCGGGTTAGCTGGATTAAGCTAATACAAGCTAAAAACATAAAAATCACAAAAAAAATGGGTGAGATTTCACCTACCTATTATGAACCCAAAGCTTGGTCGAATATCTTCTCAACTCTTCTAGGGTTTTTGGTTATTATGAACCAAGTTTATATGACGTATCAATTTATTATTGGTTAGAATTTTTTTTTTAAAAAAAACAAGGCATTTTGGTACAAAATTGGTAGCAAAATAGTTTATGTATAATTTGTAACAAAAAACAAATTTATGTAATCATTTGTTGGTTAAGCTTTTTTAAAAAATAGATTTAACTATTTAAATAACAACTTGACTAAAAGGGGTATCAACTTGAGAAAAAAAAAGTAGTTTAAGTACCATTTGTAATAAAAAAAAGGTTGTTACCAAGATGAGAAAAATTGACATAATTTATATACTAATTTATGGGTTAAACCTATATCTTTTGGGTTTGCATTTGTTCATCTTTGTTTATATTAATATTTTTTTTGGGTTTGTGATTGTTCATATTGATAAATTTTTCGGGATTTATCTTTTTATATATGTGTATTCTTTTAATGAGAATTTGGGTAAAATTTGTAAATTTGTAAATTTTAATTTTTAATTTGCAAATGAAACAACAAGAAAAAAAATAACTTTTGGAAGAAATGATCAAGAACTAAATGAATTACCCACATATTTTTTTTAAAAAAAATCTAGGTTAAAATCATTTAATTATTTCATGAAATTAATGAGTTTTATTTTTATAATTTTATAATTTTTAATTATATAAAAAATTAGATTATATATTTCTTGATTTTTTATATTTTATATTTATTTTTTTAAAATATATTTTTATTAAAAAATGGCTTATGGTGTATTTCTATTGGTGGCCTTTTTTTTTAAATGGTTGGACCAAAACCTCTTTTAGGGTAACCAAAATTTAAAATGAAATAATACTTTTAACTACTAAATTGAGTAAAAATTGATGTATTTTAAGGTTAAATAGTGAATTAATCCATACATAAATAATGTTTTTTCCATTAAATTACTCTTCGTCTTTTCTTTCATATTTTGGGTTCACTTGCACAAAGAGTATGTCAATTTATAAGATTGATAATGTCACCTACTTATTAGATACTACACATGTAACATCTTAAAAATTGAGGTTTAGTAGAATTGGGTTTGTGAAGCAAGAGAGAGTGGTGATGCCTTAATTTTTTAGGTTATCTATGCATTTTTAAAAAATAAATAAGGTATTGGTTTGTTGGTTAACTGTTAGTGAAATGTTCATTGAAACCCAAATTTAAATCCCTACTCTCTCACTATTTTTATTATTTTGCAAATTTTTCCTTAAACCATAGTTTGTGACATGTCTTATTTTTAAAAAAAAATAAATATTTCAAAATTATATCAAAAATGAGTTATTGGTTTGATGGTTAAACATTAGTGAATTTATCCTTGAGGTCCTAACTTCAATTTCATTCTCATGCAAATAATTTAAATTTTTTATTACAAAAACCCCTTGTTTTAATACGTGGACCATCCAAGCCTAGTTAACCTAGGTATAAATATTAATTTTTCACTAATAATCAGCCTTTAATCCTTCTCCTCATTGACCTAGCCATTCCTCTCCTCATCTCCTTCTCTTTGATTTTAATTTTTTTCCTTTGCTCCATTGTTGTCGTCTACACCTAGTTTTACCATCTCTTTCTTTTTTTTCTTTTTGGCACAAGATTTATTAACATATTCTCCACCATATTGCTGTCATTTTTCCTCGTTAAAATCAGCCTCAAATATGAAATCTTGAACTCTAAGATCAATCCCGAACATTGCCAAGAAATTGTCATTGCAGTTTCTCTCGACTAGCTTGGGTAAGGTCTCTTTTCTCTTCAATTTCATGATTAATTTCGTCAATTAAAAACCAAAATTTCCAGATCCAGAACTTGGTGGATTTTAAATGATTTCAAAGGTATTTTTCCAAATTTTAAATAAATCTCAAACCATCTTAAAATTAGCCCCAATTTTGGCCACCGCGAGTGGTGGTGCGTGCACCTATGGGCAAGAAAAGGGGCTGTTTTGTTTATTGGTTCTTGCTTATATTTTTCCAGCCTTAATTTTAGTTCTTTAATCCTCCTAATCAGTTTTAAACCCATTTCAATTAGGGGAAAATTTTCTTGATCGATTGGCCATTCAAAACCCACAAATCGTGAAGCGTAAGTGCAATTAAGGGTAACTAGTTTGTTACTTCGACATAGTTGTTGGGTAAAGGTTATGAATTGATTAAATGAAGGTATTTAATCATTAATTAGCTACTGATTTCCTGTATATTATTGAATTAGGTGTTGACCCAAACGCCGCAAATCATCCGTAAAGGCAAAGAACGATTGTACGTACGATTCACATTTATACAGTGTAAGAAATCTAACTAGTTTAGATTCATAAAATAGTTATAATTTCAACGATTGGTTTTAACTTATAAGTGGGTTTTTGGGGGTTAGTTTAATGGTAAATTGATTAAATTTACACTGAATTTTGGTTTTGGTTCGTTTAAGGAATTATTAAGGGAAATTGGAAGATTCGCTAGTGTGCTTCAAGGAAACGAAAAATAAGGTATGGGTCCTAAACTCATAAAATTGTTTGAAAATGTTAAATATCATGTTATATTTGATAAATTAGCTTGTTGATTGGATTGACTCAATAGCTGAATTATTGATTTTGTGAGTGGTGGAACCAGGTATGTTTCGAGCCTTAAAATATTGACATGTTGGCAAAATTGCTAGTTTGATAGTATGAATATTTGATTGAGTTTGCAATTGCATATTTGAGTTATGAGATAAGAGAATGTTTGATTGAATGATATAATGTGTTGAGATAAGCTTATGTATGATTTAAACGCATGAGATGTTTGTTATATTGTGTATTGAAAAGGGTGCTATTTATGCACAATAAAAATACGTAAAGTATATGAAATTGAACAATATTGATTGATACCAACACTATGGTAATTTGAAAGATTGGAAATTGTTTCCATTTACTGAAAGTATGTGATTATTGAAGACATGCTGAGCAGATTGGAAATTGTTTCCATTTACTGAAAGTATGTGATTATTGAAGACATGCTGAGCATGTCAAATGAATGTGAAAAATATTGAGATATGATTATGTGGGAGATTATGTGACATATTATGTAACAACCCGTTTTCAGTGAAATCGGAACAATGGTTTCGGGATCACAAATTCGAGTTCAGAAGAAAATTTATTTTAATATTATTTCATCGTCTGCATTATGATTGAAATATCATATAAAAATTTCATAAAGAAATTTTATTGGTTACATGTCTAATTAATGGAAAGGACCAAATTGCATAAAATGCAAAAGTTGAGTTCTAGTAGCTATAGGTATAAATAGCTATGGAATTCAAAATTGGAGGTCCTTATATGGCAAATAAACCATTAAGAGGAGTTAGTAGATAAGTATGATTAATCATCAATGGAAAATTAAAAAAAGAAAATGATTAAATTAGAAAGTAAAAGATAAAAAGATGATGAATAATAAAATAAACTAAAATATCATCATTTTCATCATCTTTCCCAAATAAAAGACATGGAAACCCTATTTTGGAGAGCTTGAAGTTAGCAAACTATTTTGGCTAAATTAGGTATGTATTCTTGTCCTATTTTTAATAATTTTTATATTTCTGAGATCCTAATAGCTTAATCCAGCTACCTCAGAGATTAATTTGTAAATTTATCAAAGTACTAGGGTTTTTCCATGGATGAATATAGTAGAATTATGATGTTTTATGGTAGATATTGAAAGGTTGTTGATAGATAAACAACTTTTGTAAAGGGAATTTTGATGAAATTATGATTTATGGACTAAATTAAAAAGATGTAAAATTCATGGAAAAATTCTGAATTTTGTGAAACAAATGGGCTGCTATTTTGATATATGAAAATCGATTAGGGTTGGAATAAGGATTAAATTGCATGAATTTCATTTTCCGAGCCTAGAGACAAAATCGTAATTAATTAAAAGTATATGGGCAAAACGGTAATTTTTCTAAAGATGTGAATTGGATTGAATTGAATATAAATTGATGTTAAAATCATTCGAATAGATCCGGATAGATAAAATAGAGAGGTAGATCGAGGAAAAGAAAAAGAAACGGATTAGTAGCTTTTGTGTACACGAACATTGTCGAGGTAAGTTCACGTAACTAAATTATATATTTATATGTTTGAAGTTGTGTATGTGATTGTATTATTTCCATGTATATGAAATTAATCACATATCCGACGATGAACAACAAGTATTAAGTACTGTTTAAATAAATGAAATTCAATGGATATAGGGTTCCCATATCGATTGTGATCCTGCATGTGTTGCGGACACACCACAGCTCGAAAGAGCATTCCGTTATTAGCTCTCATGAGCTTCCCCTTAAATGATTCTTGCGAGCTTCCCTTTAATAGCTTTTCAGAGTTTCCCGATTTAAAGGCTCTTTTATGAGCTTCCCGATATTGGCTCGCATGAGCTTCCTGATATTAGCTTGCATGAGCTTCTCGATATTGGCTTGCTTGAACTTCTCGACATTGACTCGTATGAGCTTTCCATTAATGGCTCTCCGGAGCTTCCCATTACATGGCTCATATGAGCTTCCCATTATATGGCTCGAAAGAGCTTCCCGTTTATATGCTTGTATGAGCATTCCCTAATATGAATTGACGGATTACAGATTTGTACATTTTGTGTGTACTACTCGTGTATCCATCGATATTTTAAATGATTCAACGTCAAAATTCTAACATGAGAAAATATATGAATTCGAAATGAATCATTATCCATATTTACTTGAAATACATGAAATTTTGATATTTGAGGAGCTCATACATGTTTCTTGATATTCATGTGAAATAAATGACTTAATATTTTTGATAAAGTTATGTGTTTAGGCTACTAGCCAATTTGCTTTGGATGTATTTTTGTATGTTTACCTTGAATTTAAATAAATGGGAAGTTAATTTTCTGTTATACAAACTTACTAAGCATTAAATGCTTACTCTCTTTTATAAAACTTCGGAAGTTTATTGGGTTGGAAGCTTGGTGGAGATATCTTACACTATCCATCGGCCCATTTCGGTATATAGAAATTTTATTTTGGTTATAATGACATGTATAAGGTAATTTAGCCAATGTTGGCTTAAAAATATTTTGTTGTAAATAGCCATTGGAATGGCTTGAGTTGGACATATTTTGATATATATATATATATATATATGTGGCTTAATATGTTTGTTGTGTTTAATGTGGTTGAATAATGGATAATTTATGAATATAATAATGTATTATTTGAGATAATATGATTGGAGAAATATGCATATAGGTTTATATGGTCAATTAGGTAAGACTGAATACTTGGATATATGGGGTATTATGGTATGTGTTAAATTTGGTTTTGGCTTGAGACACGGGCATGTCTCTTGACCGTGTGAGCCACACGGCCTGAGCACACGGTCGTGTGTCTCCTGCAAATTAAATTTTTTTTTATATTTTACGAAAAAAATTTTGAGTTCTTGGTTTAGTCCCGACTTGTTTCGAATGCATAATTTGGGCCTCAAGGACTCATAAAAGGGACGTTATAATTGTATATGATTTTTTTTCTAATATGAATGTTAAATGATATGAAAATGTCTGTATTTGATCTGTATATTTTGGTAATGCTCTGTAACCAATAAATGATAGGTTAGGGGTGTTACATTTATTGGTATCAGAGTTATGGTTTAGTCGATTCTCAGACTAACGTAGCACGTACGAGTCTAGCTATACATGCCATTATATAACCTGTGATAGTGTGATATCTCCTGACTATTTTAAAACATGTCTTTCATATAGTAATGTCATCCAACCGAGCTGAATCGGAAGAACCTGAAAGTGATGCTCAAGCTTCTGTACGAAGAGCAACCTCGAGTAGTAGTAGAAGGCCCGTATCAGAAGGCTAAGTAGGAGAGGCTAAAAAAGCCTTTTTCCATATGATGAATGAGTGGTTTATAGAATATGTAAGAACAAATCTGGCTATGCAACAACCTCCACCTCCTCTTGTTTCTCAACCGGTTCCTAATATGCCTCAAGATATATAACTTGTTAGAACTAGTAAGCCTCTTGTAGATAAAACCCGTAAATATGGTGCTGAAGAGTTTAGAGCTACAGCTGATGGTGATCTAAAAAGAGCTGAATTTGAGTTAAAAATACCATTAGAGTTCTTGATGAATTGTCTTGTACACCGGCCGAATGTCTAAAATGTGTTGTATCTCTGTTAAAGGATTCAACCCATAAGTGGTGGAACACTTTAATTTCTGTTGTAACCGAAAGATAGGGTTACATAGGAATTTTTCCAAACTGAATTAAAAAAGAAGCATATCAGTAAGAGATTCCTTGATCAGAAACGGAAGGAATTTTTAGAGCTTAAAAAGGGGCATATGACAGGATCTAAGCATGAACGAGAATTTGTCCGACTGAGCAAATATGCTAGAGAGTGCATCTCGACTGAAATCGCTATGTGTAAGTGGTTTAAAGAGGGTCTAAATGAAGGCATAAAATTGATTGTTGAGATTCTTGAATTAAAAGAGTTTTTTGTACTGGTTGACTGAGCACATAAAGCTAAAAAACTTAGTAAAGAAAAAAGACAAGCTGAGATGGAAGCCAGAATTTTAAGTAAAAATTTATTTGAAAGTCACAACATTCGACTTCAAAGAAATCAAAGAAATCAAAGAAATATCATGATCGTTCCACTACCTTCGCGGGATACTCTGGGAGAGATAGAGGTATTCAACGCCCCAATCCAAGATCTCAGGCTACATCTGTAATAAACTGCATTTTGGTGAGTGCCGCATGAAAAACAGAGCTTATTTTAGATGTGGTTCCTTTGACCACTATCTAAGAGATTGCCCGAAAAAGCTTGAGAAAGATACCGTTCAAACTTCAAAGCCGAGCAACCCCACCACGAGAGGTTGACCACCTTGTAATCCCGGTAATGTGAGTAGTAGCCGGGGTATGACAAAATATTCAACTGTTAGATTTGAAGCTCGAGCACCAGCCAGTACATATGATATTCGTGCACGTGAAAATGCTTCTACACTTGATGTTATCACTGATACCTTTTCTCTTCTTGATACTGATATAACTGCTTTAATTGATCCCGGTTCAACCTATTCATACGTTTGCATAAATTTAGTGTTTAGTAAAAAATTATTTGTTGAGTCCACTGAATTGATCGTTAAAGTATCAAACCCCCTAGGCCAGCATGTGATGGTGGATAAAATCTACAAGAATTGTCAGTTAATGGTACGGGGTTATTGTTTTCCAGCTGATTTGATGCTACTACCGTTTGATGAATTTGATGTAATTCTGGATATGGATTGGTTAACTTAGCATGATGCCGTGGTAAATTCTAAACAAAAGCACATTGTGTTGAAATATCTGAATAGTGAAATACTCTGTATTGAATCAGATAAAATGGATGGGTTGTCTAATGTAATATCGACCATGTCAGCACAGAAATATGTTAGAAAAGGTTATGATGCTTATCTTGCCTATGTGTTGGACACTAAAGTATTTGAGTCAAAGATTAAATCAGTGTCAGTTGTTTGTGAATATCCTGATGTATTTTTGTGAATATCCTGATGTATTTCCCGAAGAGTTACCCGAATTACCGCCAGTTAGAGCAGTTGAATTTTCTATAGACCTTATTCTGGGAACAACACCAATATCAATAGCACCGTACAGAATGACCCCTATAGAACTAAAAGAGTTGAAAGCACAGTTGCAAGGATTAAAAGAGTTCATCACCTTGGGGTGCACCGATTTTGTTTGTTAAAAAGAAAGATGGATCGCTGAGATTATGTATTGATTACCGGCAACACAACAAAGTTACAATCAGGAATAAGTATCCACTGCCTCATATTGATGACTTGTTTGATTAGTTAAAAGTTGTCACAGTGTTTTCAAAAATTGATCTCTATTCTAGTTAGTATCAGTTACGAGTGAAAGACTCGGATGTGCCAAGAATAGCCTTCAAAACCAGGTACGGACATTATGAATTCCTTGTGATACCGTTTGACTTGACAGATGCACCTGTGGTATTTATGGATTTAATGAATAGAATTTTTAGACCGTATCTAGATAAATTTGTGGTGGTATTTATTGATGATATTCTGGTATATTCTCGAGATGAAAATGAACATGCTGATCATTTGAGAATTATTCCGCAAACTCTGCGTGAGAAACAACTATATGCTAAATTTAGCAAATGTGAGTTTTGGCTCCGGGAAGTTGGTTTTCTAGGATATATAGTTTCGGCTGAAGGTATTAGAGTTGACCTAAATAAAATTTCAGCAATTGTAAACTGGAAACCATCAAAAAATGTGTCTAAATTCAGAAGTTTTCTAGGATTAGTCGGTTACTATCGGAGATTTGTACAAGGGTTTTCGATGATAGCTTTGCTAATGACAAGGCTACTACAGAAAGATGTGAAATTTGAATGGACCGACAAATGTCAACAAAGTTTTGACCAGTTGAAAGCTTTGTTGACTGAAGCACCAGTTTTAGTTCAGCCTGAATCAGGTAAGGAATTTGTGATTTACAATGATGCATCATTGAACGGTTTAGGTTGTGTCTTGATGCAAGAAGGTAAAATAATAGCCTATTCTTTTATATAGTTAAAACCACATGAGAAGAATTACTCGATACATGATTTAGAATTGGCAGCTATTTTTTTTGCACTGAAAATTTGGCGACATTACTTGTTTGGTGAAAAATGTCACATATTCACTGATTATAAAAGTTGAAAGTACCTGATGTCGCAAAAATATTTGAATCTGAGATAGCACAGATGGCTGGAATTGTTGAAAGATTATGATTTAATTATCTATTATCATCTGGGAAAGACAAATGTGGTGGCAGATGCTCTGAGTAGAAAGTCTCTGTTTGCTTTACGAACAATGAATACCCGATTGTCGTTGTCTAATGATGGCTCCATATTAACTGAGTTAAAGACTAAATCAACATTACTGCAGCAGATTCACTAAGCTTGGAAATGTGATAATAAGTTACAAGCTAAGCGAGTACAATGTGAGTCAACTTCTGATTCAGGATTTCAAATTGGATCTGATGATTGTCTATTATTTCGAGGCAAAGTATATGTACCAAAGAATCCAGAGCTTGTACATAATATTTTGCATGAGGCTCATAATGTTACTATGTCTGTTCATTCTGGAAGTAATAAAATGTACAATGATCTGAAACAGATATACTGGTGGTCAGGAATGAAACGTGATATTTTTGAATTCGTATCTAGATGTTTGATATGTTAGCAAATTAAAGCTGAATATCAAGTACCTTCGGGATTATTTCAGCCAGTCACGATACTGAAGTGGAAATAGGAAAGAGTTACTTTGAATTTTTAATCGGGGTTACCCTTTCTCCGAAAAAGAAAGATGCCATTTGGGTAATCGTTGACCGTTTGACAAAGTATGCACACTTTGTTCCAGTAGATATAGATTTCTCCCTAGACAGATTAGCAGAATTATATGTTTTCGAAATTGTCAGACTACATGAAGTGCCAGTCTCCATTATTTCAGATAGAGATCCACGGTTCACATCTCGATTCTGGAATAAGTTACAAGAGGCTTTGGGTACGCAATTACATTTCAGTACTACATTTCATCCTCAGACCAATGGTCAATCAGAGCGTTTGATTCAGATTCTTGAATATATGCTTCGGTGTTGTGTATTGGAATTCGTAGGCAATTGGGAAAAATATTTATCGTTAGTCGAATTTGCATAAAATAATAGTTATCAATCAAGCATAAAGATGGCACCGTACGAAGCTCTGTATGGTCGTAAATGTAGAACTCCGTTATATTGGATAGAGCTTAGTGAGAAATAGATACATGGAGTTGATTTGATTCGTGAAACTGAAGAAAAGGTGCAAGTAATCCAGGATAGCTTTAAAGCAGCCTCTGATCGTCAGAAATCTTATGCAGATCTTAAACGAAAAGAAATAGAATTTCATGTTGGTGATAAAGTAATTCTGAAAGTTTCACCTTGGAAGAAATTTCTTTGGTTTACCCGTAAGGGAAAACTGAGTCCACGATTTATCAGGCCATATGAAATCATTGAAAGAATCGGACTTGTTGCACACCGATTGACATTACCGCCAGAGATTAGAAAAATTCACAATGTTTTTCATGTGTCTATGTTACGACAGTATCAGTCAGATCCTTCACATGTTATCTCTCCAATTAAGGTCGAGATTCAATCTGATATGACATATAGTGAAGAACCGATCAAAATTCTGGCACATGAGACTAAAGAATTGAGAAATAAAAAGGTAGCATTAGTAAAAGTTCTTTAGCAACGACACATTATAGAAGAAGCTATCTGGGAACCTGAGGAAACAATGAGAAAGCAATACATGAACCTCTTTACTAGTAAGATTTTCGAGGACGAAAATTCCTTAAGGAGAGGAGAGTTGTAACAGCCCGTTTTCAGTAAAATTGGAATAGTGGTTTCGGGACCACAAATTTGAGTCTGAAAGAAAATTTATTTTAATATTATTTCATGGTCTGCATTATGATTGAAATATTTTATAAAAATTTCGTAAAGAAATTTTATCGGTTACATGTCTAATTAAATGGAAAGGACCAAATTGCATAAAATGCAAAAGTTGAGTTCTAGTAGCTATAGGTATCAAATAGCTATGGAATTCAAAATTGGAGATCTTTATATGGAAAATAGACCATTAAGAGTAGTTAGTAGATAAGTATGATTAGTCATCAACGAAAAATTAAATAAAGAAGATGATTAAATTGGAAAGTAAAAGATAAAAAGATGATAAATAATAAAATAAACTAAAATATCATCATTTTCATCATCTTTCCCAAATAAAAGACATGAAAACCCTAGTTTGGAGAGCTTAAATTTACCAAACTATTTTGGCTTAATTAGGAATGTATTCTTGTCCCATTTTTAATAATTTTTATATTTCTGAGATCGTAATAGCTTAATCTAGCTACCTCGGGGATTAATTTGTAAAGTTATCAAAGTACTAGGGTCTTTCCATGGATGAATGTAGTTGAATTATGATGTTTTATGGTAGATATGAAAGGTTGTTGATAGATAAACAACTTTTGTAAAAGGAAATTTGATAAAATTATGATTTAGGGACTAAATTAAAAAGATGTAAAATTCATGGAAAAATTCTAAATTTTGTGAAATAAATGGGCTTCTATTGTGATATATGAAAATCAGTTAGGCTTGGAATAAGGATTAAATTGCATGAATTTAATTTTCCAAGCCTAGGGATGAAATCGTAATTAATTAAAAGTATAGGGGCAAAATGGTAATTTTTCCAAATATGTGAATTGGATTGAATTGAATATAAATTGATGTTAAATTCATTCGTATAGATCCGAAAAAGAAAAAGTAAAGGATTTGTAGCTTTTGTGTACACGAACATTGTCGAGGTAAGTTCGCGTAACTAAATTATATATTTATATGTTTGAATTGAATGTTGTGTATGTGATTGTATTATTTCCATGTATATGAAATTAATCACATATCCGACGATGACCAACAAGTATTAAGTTCCGTTTGAATAAATGAAATTCGATGGATACAGGGTTCCCGTATTGGTTGTGATCCTGCATGTGTTGCGGACACACCACAACTCGAAAGAGCGTCCCGTTATTAGCTCTCATGAGGTTTCCGTTAAATGGTTCTTGCGAGCTTCCCGTTAATAGCTTTTTGGAGCTTCCAGATTTAAATGCTCTTTTATGAGCTTCCCGATATTGGCTCGCATGAGCTTCCTAATTCTCGATATTGGCTAGCTTGAACTTCCCGACATTGGCTCGTATGAGCTTCCCGTTAATGGCTCTTCGGAACTTCCCGTTACATGGCTCACATGAACTTCTCGTTATATGGCTCGAAAGAACTTCCCGTTTATATACTTGTATGAGCATTCTCGAATATGAATTGACGGATTACAGATTTGTACACTTTGTGTGTACTAGTGTATCCATCAATATTTTAACTGATTCAACGTCAAAATCCTAACATGAGAAAATATATGAATTCGATATGAATCATTATCTATATTTACTTGAAATACATGAAATTTTGATATTTGAGGAGCTCATACATGTTTCTTGATATTCATGTGAAATAAATGACTAACATTTTTGATGAAGTTATGTGTTTAGGCTACTAGCCAATTTGATTTGGATGTATTTTTGTATGGTTACGTTGAATTTAAATAAATGGTAAGTTAATTTTCCGTTATACGAACTTACTAAGCATTAAATGCTTACTCTGTTTTATTTCCTCTGTTTTATAGTACTCCGAAAGCTTTTTGGGTTGGAAGCTTGATGGAGATATCTCACACTATCCATCGGCTCATTTCGGTATATATAGAAAATTTGTTGTGGTTATAATGGCATGTATAAGGTAATTTAGCCAATGTTGGCTGAAAAATATTTTGTTGTAAATAGCCATTAGAATGGCTTGAGTTGGACATATTTTGATATGTATATGTATGTGTGGCTTAATATGTTTGTTGTGTTTAATGTGGTTGAATAATGGATAATTTATGAATATGATAATGTATGATTTGAGATATTATGATTGGAGAAATATGCATATAGGTTTATATGGTCAATTAGGTAAGATTGAATACTTGGATATATGGAGTATTATGGTATGTGTTAAATTTGGTTTTGGCTTGAGACACGGGCATGTCTCTTGATCGTGTGAGCCACACGGCCTAGGCACACAGACGTGTGTCTCCTGCACCTTAAAATTTTTTTTGATATTTTGCAAAATATTTTCTGATTTCCTAGTTTCTAATGCATAATTTGGGCCTCAAGGGCTCATAAAAGGGATGTTATGATTGTATATGATTGTTTTCTAATATGAATGTTAAATGATGTGAAAATGTCTGTAATTGATTTTTATATTTTTGTAATGCTCTGTAACCTTGATCCGACGACGGATATGGGTTAGAGGTGTTACATATTGCATATACATTGGGTTGGGATTTTGTGGTTGACGGAGGAGTTCTGTGGAGTACTGGCGGTATATTAAGTCTGCATTATTCGTAGTTAGTGCACTGCACCTAGAGTACCAAGGGGAATGGCGATTTATCTCATTTTTACTGACAGGATTTTCTGCATATTGTTATCAGTGGTTTTAAACACAACGGGCTTAAGCCCATAAATGTTTCGGAGTTTGGATGATAGGTTTTGGGGAACTCGTGGTATGTAGCAGATGGTATGGGTAGGAACCTTTTTGCATTGCATCATGTGCATGACATATTCGAATGTTATTGATTTATGCTACGTATTGTGTTGTATTGAATGGTATCGAAATTAATGATTGTTACTCAAATGAATGATGTTCCATGCTCATACACCGTTTGACATCAATTTGATAGCGGCTATGTAATGATATGAAATTCCTATGATGGTTCTGTTTTCTTCTGTTAATGTTAATATGTTTCATTGTATTTGATTTTTTTTGTCTGTTTGAATAATTGTTTGACTCACACTGAGCTTTTCATAAGCTCACCCCCCAATAGTGTTTAACTTTTCAAGTAAACCTCGAAATTAGGACCGAACTCGGCATTCAGAGGATCACCTTGGACCTTGAATTATTTTTTTAATAAGTATTAATCAATCTCTATTTGTTTTGGTTTACAATTTTTAATGACTTTTAGTCTATGGTTTGGTAACTTTTTTATTTGGGGATTTTTGTATGCATGGATTACTCAAGCATAATAATCGGATAATGCATGATATCGGGCTTAAGTAAAATTTGATATTATTCCCTAGTTTCCGCTACATTGCAAACGAACTGTTTTTGAAAAACAAATCGATAAGACAACTAAGTTTCCAAAATGAATTGAAAAATGGTTTTTCAACTGCATTAGTTTAACATTGAGTTTTTTTTAAAAGAAGAGCGACAAACAAATGATTTTTCTAAAACAACACCATCAACAATAAAATGAATCATAAGTATACACAACCTAATAACTGAATGCTTTTAAGCTAACTCAAAGTACAACTACAGTTTTCTTTAAAATGAGTTTATTTAAGGTATTCAAAAGTAACGTAAGTTAGCTTAGCCATTTCGGTGGCTAATATAGCCTTCTCAATCTAACTATAACGTCTAGGCCGGGTTTGGGAGGTTACAACACAGATATTGTTTAACTATGATTTGGATAACTTATTCATTGGGTTGGCTTTTAGGTTGAGGATCGGCTGATAGTATGTCATCGTGGCGCAATTAAATTAGGGTCTGTTTGTTTCACTAAAAATGGTTTATGGAAAATGATTTACTTTCTTGGAAATGTTACCATTTTTTGGTATTTGGGTGAATCTGTATAAAATAGTTTTTGTTGTTTAATAGATTTTTTAAAAACATTTCATAAAAGTTGTTTTCAATGAAACAAATATACATTTGAGATTTTTTTTTTATCTTTTTTATTGTTTAATTGAGTTTATTTTATATCTATAAATTTATATTTTACATTGTTTTTGCATATGTTAAAAATATTTTGCTGAATTCAAGTTCATTACAACGTCGTTTTCTAGTTACATAACTTCCAAGTTAGTATTTTTTTATTTAAAAATGTGACATCAACAAAATTGTCAAAAAAAATTTAACAATTTCAACTATTGGACTTGATTTTCAAATTTGAAAAGTAGAGGAACTAACTTCTTGAAAATAAAAGTACAAAGGCTAAATTGCAAATTTGTGAAGAGTACATAGACTTATGACATATTTTAACCTTTATATTACAAAACATTTATTATTAATATATTTATAATTGTAATAAATATTTATTATTAAAATATTAATGTTGAATATTTTCATTAATATGTGAAGAATATTATTTAAAATTATTATTTTTAAAATTTATTATTAAAATAAAATTGAAATATTAAACAATTTATTAAAATAATAAATTATACTAATTATATTAATAATTTATTATATGACTAAATATAAATAATTAAATATGTATGTTTAATAATATTAAAAATATAATATTTTATATTAATATTTTAAATATTTTAAAAAATAAAATTTATTATCAATATAATAATTTTTTTGTTGAATATCAATATAATAATATTAAGCTTGATTTAAATTAATTTTATATAAAAATAAAATTACCTATAGAAAAATAATGATTTATGCTTTTCAAAAAAATAAATTATTTTACAGGAAAAAAATTATTTTACGTTGAACTATAAATTATTTTCTGTTAATTAAACTGTTTTATGTGAAACAAATAAATAAAAATATAAAAAAAATATTTTCTGTGACACTTTTATTGTTCTTTTTTAGGTTCTGCATTGTGCATACCCTTTTATCTGTTTATTGACCAAATCAAACTATATTAGATCAAAGATGAAGACTATAGCTAATTCTAGGGTACAGCGTGCATATAAAATATTAACATAGCTAGCTTCTTCTTCCAGCAGGCAACGACATGAATGATTTTGAGAGTTGGGAGATATTAAGGCTGTTTAGGGTATTAGCCACCCTAGCTAGCTTTAGGTTCTGCCATGACTAGCTACTTAGCTGGGTTCTTCACGTGTTCCAGCTTCAAATGGCTTTACTTAATTTGCCCCGACTCTTGTCAAGTTTTCTCCTCAATTTCTGGTCTAAACTCCAATCCTCTTTGGGTCGAAAAAGATGACTGCCCAGGTTAACCACTCTTAACAAAAATTACTACGCAGCCGGTATTGTCTTTTGATCTATACTTGCAATGGCCTGCAGGCCCAGTATGTTGGAACTGGTTCGTGGGAAGGCCTCCTACATTCTCACGTTTCGTGGGGTCACTCCCACATGCTTACATTTTACTGCTGATTACTTACACAATTTTGTATGTGTAATAGTGGAATGTATATTTGGTGATTTTTGGTGATTTTTGATGGATGAGAAATCACCATTATAAATATTAACTAGCATAAGGTTTTTAAGAATTAAAAAATAAAAAATAAATATTTTATCTAGTGAAGTTTTCAAATGCTTAGAAGATTTTGTTAGTTTTTAATTTTTATACGGTTAAATTCGACGACCTCACTGGTAGTTTGACGTGCTTAACAGTAGTATCGCAACATTTTTAGTTGCTTTATATTGTAAACAATGAAAGATGGTTTAAATTTTTTACTTTAATGCCAACCGCTTTTTCCATTACATCGTGGGTTTAGTATACATCTTTTTTAGCTATTAATTCTTAAACAAATTTGTGTTTGTCGAAACCATTTTTTTGAAAACAAAAAATTTTAGGTTGCCGACTTTAAAAAATAAAAATTGAGAGTCGCCACCAATCTTTTATTAAGGTGTGATTGGGTCACCTAAAACGACTTTGGTCTACGAATTTTAGAAAAACGGGTTCGGAAGTCGGTTACGTATGAGGAAGGATTAGCACCCTCATTACGCCCAAAAATTGGTACCTAGTTAATTAATTAATGTCTTAAGGTCGAAAATTTTAAAAATATAATCTTTAAAAACTTAAAACGTTGCATATTAAGACCCTTTTCAATTCAGAGAAGCAAAAATGTCACACCCAATACGTTAGGGCACAACATTCTAATTTCCCCCAAAATGAATTAGGTCAGAATATTTATACAATAAAACTTTAAAAGAACATCCACTCATCCAAGATTTAAGAAATCACACCCAATACGTTAGGGCACGATCCCTTTAGAATCCCAAACTCGGAATATTTCCTATACTTTAAAAGAACATCCACTTATCCAAGATTTAAGAAATCACACCCAATACGTTAGGGCACAATTCCTTTAGAATCTCAAACTCGGAATATTTCCTTCATGATTTTTTAAAAAAAATCTTCATTTCGATAAATCAATGCGTCACATCTAATACGTTAAGACACAACGTGTTGAATTCCCAATAATGAGTTTTTTTTTTTGATTGAAGAGAAATGCTCGATTGTCGGATTTAACGAAGAAAATCGGAACCCAATACGTTACGGCTCAATTCCCTTGAAAATCCTAAATACGAACATTATCTCAATTTTAAAAAATTTCTATCTTTAAATTTGAGTAAAAAAATGATGTAACGTGATTTTATACATACAAATGCTATAATAATAATAACAATAATAAATACATCATCGACATAAAAATAATATAAGCAAATGAATAAACGAAATAATAAAAAAAAGGTAATCCGTGACATGCAAAATATTAAATGTAAACACAATTATACAATGGATGGGATAGCAAACAAATAAATAAGGATCAAAAGACATATAATATACACATGAAAATTATGAAGATTAAAAATATACATATAATTTACAAATAAAATTTTGGGTTATAGAATTTATATATAAATACAATACATAATATACTTATGCAAATAAAGAAAAAATATAATTATACGTACATATATAAAATAATAAAAAATAGGTATATTTTAAAAAAGAAAAAGTGAGTATTTAATCATTAAAAAAACGTAAATATATACATATAAATATGAAAATATTCATTAAAAAAATATAGGAAAATATTCGTTTTAAAAAAAATATATACATGTACATATAAAAGGAATATACATGGATAAAAAAATTAAATAATGAGTACATTATCAAAATTAATTTTTTAAAAAAATAAATATACATATATATACATATATAAATGTGAGAAAAATATAAGTTAAAAATATGTGCATAAAATATACATGTATAGATTTTAAAAAAATAAAAAATAAATAAATAAAAATGATTACGTTATTAATTAATAAAATAAATGAAAAGAACAAAAAAAGAAAAGAAAAACTAAATTGAATTGCAATAAAAAAATTGGGGTAAATTCGCAAATAAATAAAAGTAAAAGGATTAATTTGAATGCACGAATTACATAGAGGGGCTGGAAGGGAAATTTTCCCTTCTCCTCTAAAACGACGCCGTTCAACTTAGACCCAATTGAAATAAAAATAAATAAAAGGGTAAATTAAGAAAAATAAAAAAACTTAATTACAAAAACATTAAAAGGCGGAGGGGCTAAATAAAATAAATAAAATTCGCAGTGGTATCACCTTCTCCCCTTTTTTAAAATCATAAATAAGTAAAAAAATAATCGAAAGAAAAAAATAGTAAGCCACCTTTAAAAAAACTGCCAATCGTTCTCTTTTTTATTCCTCTTCCCCTTTTCTCCTTTTTTTCAATGAAGGGAGAGGCCTCTTATTTATAGTTGAGCCTCCCCAAATCCAACGGTACAGATCAGTTACATCAACGGCTGAGATTAAAGGGTATCTACAAATTAAATCTCTAAGATTACAAAATCATATATTCTAAGATTGCATATCATATCTAAGATTATATATCATATCTAAGATTGCATATCATATCTAAGATTGCATATATCATATCTAAGATTGCATATCATATCTAGGATTGCATATCATATCTAAGATTGCATATCCTCAAAAATTATGTTTCCATATGTGAGCCCGGGCTAAAATTGGGTATTACAGCTGCCCCTCTTTGCTGTTGTCGTGTAACAGGAACGGAGCAAAGACTTTAAAAATGCCTAATTTTGCTCGGTCTTGCTGGAACATGAAACATCTTCAGACGTATAGGAATTAGTGCCATCTTTAGTCTGCCTCACTGCAACTTCAGGACGATAAGACTTGCTTATTTAGTCTACTTCACTGCAACTTCAGGGAGATAAGACTAGATGCGATCCGCTCTCTGCAACTTCAGAGAGATAAGATCTAAGGTTTTAATCCGCTCCACTGCAACTTCAGGGAGATAGGATTATCGGCTTTAATCTACTCCACTACAACTTCAGGGAGATAAGACTTGCCATCTTCAGTCTGCCCCACTGTAACTTCAGGAGGATAAGACTTGCTTACTTAGTCTGCTCCACTGCAACTTCAGGGAGATAAGATTTGATGCGATCTGCTCTCTGCAACTTCAGAGAGATAAGATCTAAGGTTTTAATCCGCTCCACTGCAACTTCAGGGAGATAAGACTTGCCATCTTCAGTCTGCCCCACTGCAACTTGAGGAGGATAAGACTTGCTTACTTAGTCTACTCCACTACAACTTCAGGGAAATAAGACTAGATGCGATCTGCTCTCTGCAACTTCAGAGAGATAAGATCTAAGGTTTTAATCCACTCCACTGCAACTTCAGGGAGATAGGATCTACAATCTTCAACCTTCTCCGCTGCTGCTGAGGGAGACAAGGCATAATGGCTTAAATCTGCTTCCCACTATCTTGGAAAGATAAGATCTACCGTCTTCGATCTGCTCCACTACTGCTTAGGGAGATAAGATCTACAATCTTCAACCTTCTCCGCTGCTGCTGAGGGAGACAAGGCTTGGTGGCTTAAATCTGCTTCTCACTATCTTGGAAAGATAATATCCGCCGTCTTCGATCTGCTCCACTACTGCTTAGGGAGATAAGATCTACAATCTTCAACCTTCTCTGCTGCTGCTTAGGGAGGCAAGGCTTGGTGGCTTAAATCTGCTTCCCACTATCTTGGAAAGATAAGATTCGCCGTCTTCGATCTGCTCCACTACTGCTTAGGGAGATAAGATCTACAATCTTCAACCTTCTCCACTGCTGCTGAGGGAGACAAGGCTTGGTCGCTTAAATCTTCTTCCCACTATCTTGGAAAGATAATATCCGCCATCTTCGATCTGCTCCACTACTGCTTAGGGAGATAAGATCTACAATCTTCAACCTTCTCCGCTGCTGCTCAGGGAGACAAGGCTTGGTGGCTTAAATCTGCTTCCCACTATCTTGGAAAGATAAGATTCTTCGTCTTCGATCTGCTCCACTGTCAATGCAGGAAGGCAAGATCTGCTCTTTCATTGATCTGTTCTCTATGGAACATGACCTGTATAATGAACGTAACTATGCCTAATGATTAGGATGGCATGACCAAAATGCATCAAATGCTCCTAACTAGACATGTGTGAATTTTGAATGAATGTGAAATTTATTTTTTCGAGAATGATCCCTCTTAGGTTGTCATTACTCAAAGTTTATTAAGGATTTGTGACTGACGTGCTACAACGCCTTCTTGCTTCACTGGCTTTTCTGAAGAAACATTTAGCCAGGCTGCCCCCCACTGTGAACCTCCAAGTTTAATCCATTGGGATGCAAAATTTGTACCCTCTTTCTTCTACTGTGACCCAAGGGTAAAAATATCTGGCCTTTTCTCAATCCTCTGCTATCACAATTCGAAGATACAGAATGCAAAACTCTTTGGTTTCCTACACCATTCCTAGGGTGTCATATCAAATGATCACGCACAAATGAAGGATTCTCTTCTCCAAGGAAACTCCTTCTTATTGTTTGGTGATTTAAACTTAGTCACCCATCTGACATCCTGTCATTTTGTTTGATCAATGTTTTTGACAACAAAATCCAAAGAGATAGTTTTTATTTAGACTCTTCCTTCTCAGATTTCCAACCTTTAAACTTGGTGCGTTCTAAACAATAGTCTTGTTTCAGGCTTCTGTATTATTTAGAAACTTCTAGAGTAATATGCAAAACTTCCTTCGTGAAAGTTTTATTAGTCCATTAATCATTATTCTTGCAAAAAGGGTATAACAATGGATGAGAATACAATTGGTTCTGAGCATAGCTCGAAAGGAATAGATTATCAAAAATAGTAAACAAGGATAGCAAAGAAATTGATTGGGAATGTGTATCTTGGAAAAGAATGAAGTATTCCAAGAATAAAAAATTCAGTATGAATATTAGGTGCCCCAGATATCGCAGCTTGAACTTCTCTGTAGAAACTTTTTAAAGATCCTTCTGAGTTTGACATGTGTTTAGGGGATCGACAGTACTCTGCCAATGCCCCAAGATGTTGCCTACCTTTTCCTGATAATTCAGCTATAACAAGATCACCACATGCCTCAATCTGGTTAAACTTTGAGTTGCTCTAATCACCTCGTGCCCTATTCTGATCAATATTTGAGTCGCCCTTTTCGGGTTTTCAACTCAAATCCTCTTTGGTCTCAAAGTGCCCTTTGCGGGTTTTCACTTTGGCCTCTCCATTTTCTTTTATTTTTTGTTTTTTTGTTTTTTGAATCTGAACTCATAGGATTAGACAAGTCTTCGTTATCCCTTTCGATCAGAACCAATGTAAGATCTTCTTTGTAATCAGATTTCTTTCATAGAGCCTTTTGGGGGAAAAATTAACTATGACGAAAACTTTGGATCTTCCTCTTCAATTAGGATGAAATCCAACAACGGAGAAATGGCAACTTGACTTCGACAGGCTAAACAATGATGAGCCAAAGGAGAAGGCATTGCCCCGACAAAGAATTCTAAATGCATTGTTCATGATGTTAATCTTGAACATACTGTAAATTCTTGATATCGTATTGTTGTTCCGATTACAATGTCGGTGCTTACTCAAGCATATCCTAATATGACCATATGAAGACATCTTTGAACTCTTTGACGTAACTCAACAAGGTCATGCTTCATTTCTTCAGTTATGCATGCTATCTTAAAGTCACAACCTCCATTGTCCCCTCATGAAGTAATATTTCATTCCTGTTCTACCATCCTCAGCAAGTCTGAAAATAGGCTACAATCTGTGTCATCTTTAAAGTCATGAGATCCCTCTAAACACAAATCCCACTCAAAAGGAACTTCTGAGTCTGTAAAAGCATCACTCATGTCATTGATATCTGGGGACCCACAGTAAATACCAAAGAATATACAAAAGAATGTATGAATAATCATTTGTACAATTATGGATGAATAAAAGAATAATATGGAAGAAGATCCGAAAGAATGAAAGTATAATTATTCGAAAAGAATATTAGCTTAAAAAATGAATGCAAAGATGTATTTTATTAGAATAACGACGTTCAGACATGAGCCTATTTCATAAAGGAATTCTTATTGCCTCTAGGCTGAAGGCAACAAGTGTGTTTTGAACATTACTCTGAGTAATCTCTAAATACTACAGGGGTTCCTTCTACAGTCTAATTATTTAAAACACTCCCAAGTCTATAAGGGCGAAAATCTTACAAGGTCTCTTCTTCAGTTGTTTCATCGTGAACACTTCTCGACACTCCTTCATATATTGCATTCAATCATGACTGGGTATTAGATGAGCCATCTATTTTGACAATACCCATGTTGATGAATTTTTCAACTAGCTTTTTGAAGGTAATGCAATTTTCTATAGAATGCCCCGTAATTCCTGCATGATAATCACATTGTGCACTTGCATCATACCATTTGGGATACGGGGGCTGTGGAGGCTTCACATGTAAAGGAGAAATAACATGCGCATCGAATAAGCTTTGATACAGCTCCTTGTATGACATTGGAATTGGCGTGAACTAGAGCTTTTCAGTGCCTGGCTTCACACCTAATTCTTGTCTTGATGAACCCTGTTGATTAGCAATCGATTTGCTGTACGTATTCACGTTGTTCACCTCATTTCCCTTTTCTTTTGAGGCTTGCCTTCTGTTATTTCCTCCAACATTAATCTTTCCGCTCCTTATGGCGCTTTTAATCATTTCACCATTCATGATTATGTCAGAAAAGCTTTTTGTTGCACTCCCTAACATATGTGTGATGAATGAGGCCTTCAATGTATTAACGAAAAGCATCGTTATCTCTCTTTCTAAAAGAGATGGCTGAACTTGGACAACAATCTCCCTCCATCTCTGTGCGTATTGCCTAAAACTTTCACCAGGCTTCTTCTCCATATTCTGAAGAGTAATTCTATCAGGTACCATGTCAGTCACATGGCTGTACTACTTTATAAACGCATGTGCCAGATCTCTCCATGAATTAATCTGGGTACGGTTCAATCGATTGTACCACTTGGATGCTGCCCCTCCGAGGCTATCCTGGAAGCAATGAATCAAGAGTTGGTCATTATTGACATAATCGGTCATTCGTCTGCAGAACATGGTAATATGAGCTTCGGGGCTACTGGTTCCATTATATTTATCAAACTCTGGCATTTTAAATTTGTAAGGGAGCACTAAATCCGGAATCAAGCTTAATTCTTTAGCGTCAATTCCATGGTAGCTCTCAGTACTTTCCATCGCTTTAAGTTTTTTCCTCCAGCCATTAGTACTTTTCCTCTAGCTGTTTTGGCAATTCATCATTCATTTTCTCTTTTCCAACCGTCTCATCGAAATCAGGGATAGCAGGATTAACAAAGTTGGCTTCGGGGTTAGAGCCTGATCCTGCCTGGAAATTCATTTGCGTTGCAGCGTCACCCGGAGGATTAATGGTAACAGATGACCTACGCGGGTATATCTCAACTTGTTGGGGTGTAAAGTCCGGAGGATAGACAAGTCCCTCATTGTCTCCTTCTTCAATATTGAGCATAGAGCCTTTTCCTTTATCAGTCCCTTTATTGAACCACTGAGTTAACTGAGCCATCATACTCCCTTGAGACTCCATCATTTTGTCTATCATCTTTTGCTGCTCATTCACTTTCTTTTGAAGCAGCTCCTGCATTTCCTTTTGGGTTTGTTCTAATCTTTCCATTCTTTGATCCATATCCTTGATTTTTGATCAAGTACCGTAGTGGTGCTTGGTAGGTTGGTTGGTATCCAGATTAGCTTAGGAGTGATTTAGATTAATTAGAATCCCTTAATGTATTTATTAATGCATATGAAACAATGCAATGCATGAAATGAATGCATATGAAACAATGCACTGCATGGAATGAATGCAGAAAAGGCGTCAATTTGAATTCAATTCCATATAAGAAAACTTTACTAGAAATTAAATTCCTTTACATAAAATGAATTACAAGTACAACTTTGCCCTAGTACCTAGAACTCTAATCTTTCTAAGTAACAAAGCTAATTCTTGCCCCCGATCTGACTCTAATTCATATTTCACACTCAGCGTGTCAGCTTGTACTGCTAAAGTCTGTATATGGTCAGCTACTTCTCGAATCTGGACTACAGCTTTCTCGATAAGATGATCTCTGCTTCTAACTTGATTCTGAAAATGGTGAAGCTGTTCATTAGTATGACTCTCGTTTGCTTTCAAGTACTTGATCTGGATCTCACCATTTTGCAACTCCGTCTCTAACTCTTCAATTCTTTTCTCCATTTATTCAATCTTGCTCAAGCTAGCTTTTAACTCTATCGTAGAATTTTGGCTTCGATACTGATGAAGAGATCTTTCCAATACAATCACCCTATCCTTTAACTCACCATTTTCCTTCTGACTTTCTGACAAACTCCTTTCTAAAGCCTCATTTCGCCTTTGTATCTCTTGAAATCTCTGTTCCCACTTATCAGCCTTGTCCTTTTCTTATTGGATTTCTACTCGCCACTGTTCTGACATCTTTCCCAGCCCAGCAGTTCTCATTGACAAATGTATTTTTTTATAATTCATCTTCAGACTACCCAGCTCATCCTCAGCCTTGCTTTTCTCTTTCTTTAACTTTTCATTTTCAAGCTTCTGAACATCTATATCCAATCTTAAGTTCATCTTTTCCGCCTCCATTTGCTCTATCTTTTTCTTCAACTCTACATTTCTCCTTTCAAAATCTTGCTTTATAATTTCCAACTCAGAAGGAATGACTCGCAAATGCTCTTCTATTGACTGGCCTTCTTCCTAATTTAACTTAGGTGTATTATCATTAATCCTTCTAGCCCACCATTGATGATACTCAGGAGTTGTCATTGGACCCACAGCTAGCCTCTTCATTCGGCGAGTTTGTTTCCACGCACTAGCTATCTCTTGAATCTTCTTTCTATAACCATCATCCTTGTACGAAAATTCACAATCAGCTATCCCTTAGGTTGCAGGTATAAATTGCCTTGACCTATATTGCCTTAGTACTAATAATGGGGCGTATCCAGTAGCTCCCCAAACCCTTAGCAAAGGAACTTAATCAAAACTACCCACCTATACAGGATCTCATCTGGAAGTAACCAAGGAGCTCTCCACTCAATGTCCTCTTCTCGAAGATTTTGAAGAATTGCTATCCACTTCTCCTTCGAAATGTTGTCTCTCCTGGGTGTAGCAACTATCCCCTTTAGTGGCGAATAATTTTTAGAGAAAACCCGATACGACACTTTATTCACCTTCCAAAAGTGACTGTGAAACCAGGCGAGTAGAAGCTGTGCACATCCAATAAATCTACCTTCACCTGTCCTCTGGCATGCACTCAATGGCCTGAAAGTTTCTGCCAAAATTGCTAGAATCGGTGTAACTTTCTTATCGAGCCAGTCGAATAAATCAGTGACCGTTTCATCCACATACCCCAAGGCTTTAGGGAAAACAACCAAGCCATATATACTTAAAGCAAAAACATCTAACCTTTTCCTGACATCTGGGTGTGTAAGGATTGCATCTTTCAAGCCTCTCCAAGGAATGCACTTGCTATCCCCCTTTTGCTTAACTCGTGCAGCGACCCACTGCTCACTCATCCCTGTTATACCTATCAACTTCTTTGAAAAGGTTGGTACATTTACCACTCTCGAGTAAACTCTATCCACTTGAAACTTTGAATATCGGAGTAAAGCCATATATTTTTCTATCGTAGGTACCAAATCGACATTCCCAAACGTGAAGCAACTGTAAGCAGGATTCCAAAACTGGACGAGGGCTCGAAACAAATGTTTGTCTACCTTCACATTAAGCAAATAAGGCAAGTCCTCATAATTGTCGTAAAATAACTACCTAGCCTCATTATTCCATTGATTCCAAATTTCTTTCAACTATTGCAAATTGTTTTGAGTTACACTGATGCGAGTAAGATCCCATAATTTCGATACATACCCATCGGCCAAGTTATCACCCTTTTCTTGCTGTGTTGTTTCAGACCAAGTTCGGACAGCCGCATTGTCCTCCACTTTATCAAGAAACCCTTTTTCCAAGTCAAGCTTTCTATCTAGCAACCGAATCCGAACTGACGCCTTTTATGATGAAATGAAATGTCATGTCATGTCATGCAAACAAAATAAAACACAAAAGGTCAGTGTCATATAATAATATAAAATATAATCAAGAAACAGTAAAACACCTAATCGGATGTCTACTAGGGTTCAATATAGTTCTACCTAGGGTGGATTCCTAAGGTTCATTATATGAAGTTTTGGCTTCTAGGGTACCCGAACCAGCAGATTCCTCCATCCTCACCCATTATAGGCTCATATGGATCGAGTTCGGTTCAGGGGAATACATTTCCCTATGGCTGCACGGAGATGAAAATCTCACGAAGACATAGGTACGGATGTATCCCGGAAGCAATCCACTACCCTACACGGAGGTGAAAACCTCACGAAGGCATAGCTTCTCACTCCCACCTAAAAGGGTAAAAATGTTCAACTCATGAAATGTATAATGCAAACAATATTTAAGGAATAAGATAATGAATGCGAAAGGATGTTATGATTTTTTTAAAAAAAAATATTTTTCTCGACCGTAAGACAAAAATTAATCAACTTTGTGGCTCGACTCTCTTCTTTTTTAAAAAAAATTTCCCCAGTGGAATCGCCAAGCTGTCGAAACCATTTTTTTGAAAACAAAAAATTTTAGGTTGCCGACTTTAAAAAATGAAAATTGGGAGTCGCCACCAATCTTTTATTAAGGTGTAATTGGGTCACCTAAAACGACTTTGGTTTACGAATTTTAGAAAAACGAGTTCGGAAGTCGGTTACGTATGAGGAAGGATTAGCACCCTCATTACACCCAAAAATTGGTACCTAGTTAATTAATTAATGTCTTAAGGTCAAAAATTTTAAAAATATAATCTTTAAAAACTTAAAACGTTGCATATTAAGACCCTTTTCAATTCAGAGAAGCAAAAATGCCACACTCAATACGTTAAGGCACAACATTCTAATTTCCCCCAAAATGAATTAGGTCAGAATATTTATACAATAAAACTTTAAAAGAACATCCACTCATCCAAGATTTAAGAAATCACACCCAATACGTTAGGGCACGATCCCTTTAGAATCCCAAACTCGGAATATTTCCTTTACTTTAAAAGAACATCCACTTATCCAAGATTTAAGAAATCACACCCAATACGTTAGGGCACAATTCCTTTAGAATCTCAAACTCGGAATATTTCCTTCATGATTTTTTTAAAAAAATCTTCATTTCGAGAAATCAATGCGTCACATCCAATACGTTAGGACACAACGTGTTGAATTCCCAATAATGAGTTTTTATTTTTTTGATTGAAGAGAAATGCTCGATTGTCGGATTTAATGAAGAAAATCAGAACCCAATACGTTATGGCTCAATTCCCTTGAAAATCCTAAATACGAACATTATCTCAATTTTAAAAAATTTCTATCTTTAAATTTGAGTAAAAAAATGATGTAACGTGATTTTATACATACAAATGCTATAATAATAATAACAATAATAAATACATCATCGACATAAAAATAATATAAGCAAATGAATAAACAAAATAATAAAAAAAGGTAATCCATGACATGCAAAATATTAAATGTAAACACAATTATACAATGGATGGGATAGCAAACAAATAAATAAGGATCAAAAGACGTATAATATACACATGAAAATTATGAAGATTAAAAATATACATATAATTTACAAATAAAATTTTGGGTTATAGAATTTATATATAAATATAATACATAATATACTTATGCAAATAAAGAAAAAATATAATTATATGTACATATATAAAATAATAAAAAATAGGTATATTTTAAAAAAGAAAAAGTGAGTATTTAATCATTAAAAAAACGTAAATATATACATATAAATATGAAAATATTCATTAAAAAATATAGGAAAATATTCGTTTTAAAAATATATATATACATGTACATATAAAAGGAATATACATGGATAAAAAAATTAAATAATGAGTACATTATCAAAATTAATTTTTTTAAAAAATAAATATACATATATATACATATATAAATGTGAGAAAAATATAAGTTAAAAATATGTGCATAAAATATACATGTATAGATTTTAAAAAAATAAAAAATAAATAAATAAATGATTACGTTATTAATTAATAAAATAAATGAAAAGAACAAAAAAAGAAAAGAAAAACTAAATTGAATTGCAATAAAAAAACTGGGATAAATCCGCAAATAAATAAAAGTAAAAGGATTAATTTGAACGCACGAATTACATAGAGGGGCTGGAAGGAAAATTTTCCCTTCTCCTCTAAAACGACGCCATTCAACTTAGACACAATTGAAATAAAAATAAATAAAAGGGTAAATTAAGAAAAATAAAAAAAACTTAATTACAAAAACATTAAAAGGCGGAGGGGCTAAATAAAATAAATAAAATTCGCAGTGGTATCACCTTCTCCCCTTTCTTAGAATCATAAATAAGTAAAAAAATAATAATCGAAAGAAAAAAATAGTAAGCCACCTTTAAAAAAACTGACAATCGTTCTCTTTTTTATTCCTCTTCCCCTTTTCTCCTTTTTTTCAATGAAGGGAGAGGCCTCTTATTTATAGTTGAGCTTCCCCAAATCCAACGGTACAGATCAGTTACATCAACGGCTGAGATTAAAGGGTATCTACAAATTAAATCTCTAAGATTACAAAATCATATATTCTAAGATTGCATATCATATCTAAGATTATATATCATATCTAAGATTGTATATCATATCTAAGATTGTATATCATATCTAAGAGTGCATATCCTCAAAAATTATGTTTCCATATGTGAGCCCGGGCTAAAATTGAGTATTAGTGTTGGTGCTAAAAAATGGGAGATAACGATGTCTAGGATAACATATTGCTTCATCATTATTCCATCTTGAGTTCCAACATCCTATACGAAGAAGCAAAGGAAAACCCAAAATCCAATGGCAAAGATTCTAAACCAGTGCTAGCCCAACCTTTCTCTTACAAAGAAACGACAATTGTATATTTTGGGTGAATGAGATATATGCTATTCATTTATCAACTAATATATTTTACTCAAGATATCTCTGCAAAATCTTGGGATTTGACAATGTATAGTGATGGGATTTTTATTTTGTATGGGTTTCGAGCAAAGCGAAGGCAATATCTATTAAGCTTTATCAGTTCCTACCATGGACCCAACTATTTTTATATTTAGACAAGTTGGAAGATGAAGGGGGCAAAGGATGGGAGCAAAAGGAGTTCAGATTTTTGGTCCAGCTAAGATGCAACATAATGTTAATTAAAATGTCTGTGGTTTCCAATACCCTGACTCTTGAAGCAGTTTTAGGGCATATAAGGTTTTGTATTATTTTTTGAAAGAATAGGGCTTATACATATAAGTTGTTTGTGCCTTTATGGTACATTTTTTAAGCGTTTTACAGTCATTATTATTATTAACCAACATCCACCAAACCTGTTCCATTATCACGCCAATGCCCCTTTTGAAACTATATTTTAGAGATAAAGTTTAGGTTCACTATAAAGAGTCGCCTCGTTACACAACTATTATTTTTTCGATTTAGATATTCAATTTTTTAAAAATAAATATTTTAATCATTCTTTCAATCTCCCATTAGTTGTCGTTAGATAGGTAATTGAAAGTTGTTATGGGTACTTTTTTTGTTGGCATAATTACAAATTTAGTTCTCTAATGTTTACATGTTCTATCAATTTGATCCTAAATATAAAAAATTCAACAAATTAAGCCCTTGGCGTTTACATAATTTGTTATTTTAGTTTGAATTCTAAAAATTCAATAAATTTATCCCTCAATGTTTACAAAATTTATCAATTTAGTTCTAATTCTAAAATTTCAAAAATAGGGTAAAATATTTAATTTTTTTAATATTTCTTAACATGTCTCCAAAACCCTCTAAACAAGAAGCGTACTTAACACAATTTGTATTGTGCTCATTTTAAACTAATGTCACCTTATTCAAATAAGAGAAAAAAAATCAAATTGGCTTAAATCCAACTAAGTGTCATATTTTAAATTAATATCATATTATTTAATTAAATTCCTCTAAAAAGTTAAAAAAATTAAACTATTACAAAATAATTATTTTAACTTTTTTATTTTAAAAATATAGAGACCTAATCTTTGAGTAGAGAGAACAAGATTTCATGAAATGAGAAACTTAGAAAGTTTTTTTTTTGCCTTGTTTTTTCAAGCTTGAACATGTCATCAATAACTTTCAAGCTTGGGTAATCCAAATACATCGATTGAACAACCAAAGTCCCATAAAATATAGTCCAAGAATTGAAAATACAAGTTAAATTGAACTAAGTGAGATAACTTTGTCGATTCCATATCCCATAAGGTTGTCCAACTTCATCTCTCTACCACTCATAGATCTATTTCATGTTAATTTTTTTTTAGAATCATTTGATTTTTTTTCTTTTTCGTTTTGTACTTTTATTTATTTAATACAATTTTTTGTTTTTATTTATAATTTTAGATTTTTAAATCATTTTTATAATTTTTTCTTTTATTTTTAACTTTTAGAATTAGAACTAAATTGAAAAATTTTGTAAATGTTGGGGGCTAAATTTATTGAATTTTTTAGAACTAAAACTAAAATGACAACTTTTATAAACATTGAGGGCTAAATTTGTTGAATTTTTTGGATTTAGGTCAAATTGATAGAATATATAAATATTTGAGGGTTAAATTTATTATTAGGCCTATAAAAAAAAGCTAACGTCAATTTTCCATCACTTATCTAATGACAATTAACAAGAGAGTGATTAAAAATTTGATTTCAAAAATTTGAGTGAGCAAAATAAAACTAAAAGCATAATTGGGTGACTATTTTTATAGTTTACCCATAAAATTTTAGAACCCTAAAGCAAAGATGAGAGGATACTTCCACTTGGGGGTAGAGGTGTGCATGGGTCGGGCCGGGTTCGGGTTGGGCTCAACTGGGCCTAAAATTTTACCCAAGCCCGACTCGGCTAACCCATATTAATTTTTATATAATTTTAATTATATAATACATCAAAAATACTAAAAATATCAAAATAAATATTTATCAACAAATTAAAAATAAATTTTAAAAAATATGTATACTTAAATAACACTAAGATAGATACAACTTAACAAGCAAATGCCACTAAAATAATAACAAAATTAACAAATCTCTTTAAAATAAAAACAAAATTAACAATATAATAAGTTTTATACAATATCCAAACAATGCAAACAAAATAGTAGCAACATAATAGTAAAATGGTAGCAAAATAGGGAGAAAACAATAAGAAAATAATATTAAAAAAACAAAAAAATAGATTTTTTATCCTTTACTGAATTCGGGCCAGGCCCGGGCAAAAAATGCCTTACCCGAGGCCTGACCCATTTTTTAAACGGACCTTATTTTTTGTCCAAACCCATTTTTCGAGCCTATATTTTTGCTCAAACCTTCTCACATTTTAGCCAGGCCTTCGGGCTGGGCCAAGTGGTCCGACTCATGAACAGGTCTACTTGGGGTGACGCAATAGTAAGTTTCCCTGCTCCTTAAAATGGGGAACGAGCTTTTTAATTAAAAAGTAATATAAGTTCAATTGCAGGTCAACTGAACATTTTCTCCATAGTTTAATCCTAACTATGGACTAGCCAATTTTGTCACTCAATGTTATACCATTAGGTTTAAAGGATTCAAAACCTAAAACATAACCCTTTAATGGAGGATGAAAGCTTGAATTCTTGACAAACCAGCTATTTATTGACCTACTGCAATTCTACTTACAAAATATATCTATAAAGCCCATACAATGAAAATTTTTGGATGCATTCACTTCTCAAAAGAAAGTTTGTTTTTAGTCAGCTTTATTTATGGCCGTGTAATATCATTCCCTTTCTCTTCCCTTTTCCCCCTTACTAGAGAAAACCGTCCCCCATACCAATGACTACCTCATTCTGCCCCCTCTCTCAACCACAATAGCCTTATTTTTTTCTTTCTTTTTTATTATTCAATAGCAAGTAGAGTAAAGCAACACTTTTGTAGCAGAAGAGCTGAGACTCTCAATAACAGAAAAGCCAGTAGGGGACCACAACCATTTATGCCTACAAATCCAAATCTACCATATTGTTGTTCCTACAGAAGATTTATTTCTGTTTTCACTACATCACTGGCCAGTGTCCACACCTTAGGTACTATGTATCATCATTTCAACCTAAGTTTTACTACATCACTTCAACGCTTTTGTATCATCATTTCACTACATCACTGGCCAGTATCCACCATACATCCTTACACTGCCTTAATGATATAACAAATCCCACTAGTCTTAAATGACTTTTTGCTCGTTCTATGGCTCATCATTTCAATCAAAAGCATTAAACTTCTTTCTTTGCTTGAGCTTGTTACTTGGTTTTTATTGACACCTTTTGCTTCAAATATTAAACTGCCAAAGCGCTTGCACTAAATTCGCTCAACTAAAGTTCAGGAACGGTCGGACTCGGGTCAAGAGCAGTTGGAACTTGGAGCTTGGAAGAAATCAACAAATTTCTCAAAGACATCATTACAAATATAAAATGTTTAAGGTGGGAACTCTAACAACCCGATTTTTAGTTAAGTCAAAAAATACAATTTCAAAATTCAATTCTACAAACGGATTCAATAAAATTATGAATAGAGGAATTTATGCATGTAGTATAAAGATATATTAGGAGATGGTCGAATAATTTAATCGAGAAAATCATTAATTATAATATAATGACTAAATTGTAAAAGTACAATCGTTATTAAATTTTAAATTAGAAAATGTTTGAGGACTTAATAAACAATTAAACTAAAGACCTTGGAGTAATTAAACCATAAACAAAATATGTTAAGGCTCAACTAATTACTAAGCCATCATCTTCCATTAGCTAATAAATAATGAATTTATTAGTCCATAATTTATTAGTCTAATTAAGTTAATCACCTACTAATTATATGTATAAATACAAGTCAGAGGATGAAAGAAAAAATTCATCATCTATCACATCTCGAAAATCTGGTTAGTGAACTAAGAGTTGTCATGCCTTGTTTTTTAAGTAAATGTAGTAGGGGTTGTATCAAGTAAATTGATTTGTTGTAGTGGCTAAGTGTTAAATAAGTGTGTCTGAGATATTATGTTCAAATCTCTTCCTTTGAATTTTGTATTATTTGTGTTCCAACCCCTACCCTTGAACATCTAGCTTATATATTATTTTTGCTAATTTTTTTACAAGAATGAGTCTGTTGGTTTAGTGATAAGGCTTCAATTTATATAGAGGTCTTGTGTTTGAATTTTGTGCGTGCAAAGTAGAAATTATTTTTGGTTCTCCCCAAGTGTGTCGTCCATGTGGTTAGTAGTTAAGTCAAAATCGAATTATGGGAAAATCTGATAAGGATAGCTAATCAAAGTTAGTGGGGATATGGATAGCTTTTTTTAAGTTCTTTTTCTGAAAATTTCCCAAAAATATTCCTAAAATCTCTCCACTTTCTACTGTCCCTCTCTATCCACTTCTCCATCTCTTGTTTTACTTCCTTTGAGTTTTAATAATTTTTTTGCAACTATTTTCTCTATTTTTTGTGTTTCTTTTTCGTATTGTTCCATATCTTTTCCATAATCAATCTTTTTTCCTTCCTTTTGAAGACACCATTTGCTATTGTGCTGTTGTCGCTTATTCCTTTTCTAACCGGTGTCGTCACCTCTTTTGGATTCGTTGCTAGTCGTGTGAGATAAGGGAGTTGGTGAAGGTTGTGTGATGCATATCTCTCGAATGAGTTGAGTTTGACAATCTTCTTTTCTGGGGTACTAGATTTACTATTGTTGTGTTGGCATCGAAAAGCAGTCTGGTGTGTAACTCGATCTCGTAAAAATAGTGAACGACAGGAAGCTAAAAAACCCACTATCGATGCCACACAGTCGTGTGGGCCACACGGGCATGTGGGCCCATTTTAGTAAAAATTAGTTAAAGTTGTGTTTGATGTGTGTTCTGAGGTTAGCCACTTCGTAGGGTCTATTATGTGTTATATATGACTTTTGTGTATAAAATTTGATATTCTGCTTCTGTATGTGTAACTTCTGAAAGCATGTTAGCATGTTCTGATGTGTAAAGCATATATGATTTGTGTGTATCTAGATATATGAATGGTGATTGCATGTGCATTAGGGTGGGATTATGATGTGACGGAAGAATGTTGGCAATTTAAAGATTTGCCTTATTTGGTGGTTTAACCACGTATCTATTTTGGTATCTTGACTGCAATCCTGGTGGCTTGACCACACTTATGTTATTCTTGTGAATTATCGCATTATTTCTGGCAGCTTGACTTCACAATCATAAAAAGTGGCATGCGCTCACTTATAGGTGTGTGGGGTTGGATGGGTAATTAATACCCTAATTGTTGTGTAAGGATGGACGGAGATGATGTGTAGCCGATAGGGGTAGGATCTGTTTCTATTCTATATTAAGTGTTGCATCGCATTAAATGTCATGCCATTTGTATCTTATCTGATTATTATGTTGCATCGCATAGTATGCCATGCTATGTGTTCTGTTCGATTTCTTACTTCTATGTATTTTGTTCTCTATTTTGTATGTATGAGCTGAGTTACACACTAAGCTATGTAAGCTTACCCAAATTTTCTAACTTTTCAAGTAATTAGCAAATTTAGGATCGGGCGGCGCACGGGAGCTCGTATTGGTTTTCTGGACAATACTATAAAAAAATTTATGTTTAATTCTTTTCTAGACTGCAAATCTATTTTTTAAACTTTGTTTTATGGTTTTTTTGTTCATTTTGTCAGATTTTGATACTTTAAATGTAAAACTACAAAATTGTACAAATTATCAAATTAAAAATCAGTTTTCGAAACTAAAATTTTGAAAATTTTCCTCTACTATACTAAGTAAGTGATTAAGTGATTTTACTGTAAAATAAGTGTTCTCGAGTATGAGATTTTCTAAAATCGCATAAAAGGTTAGCTAAAATTAATTTTTTCTAACCATTTGTTTTCCAAAATAAGATGTGTTTCAAGAATAAATGGCTAAAGTTTTTAATTATCAATGTAACCTTCATAATCCGACCATAACTTCTAGGTCAGATTTGGGGTGTTACATCATCTTTCCCTTGTTTTGGTTGTCCAAGTGAAAAGAGAAAAGAAAGAAAATTTTAGGTTTTTCTTTAGCCATTGCCATCCATAATTAACTAAGCTACACAAGTACTTCCTTCGAAATTTTTATAGACGAGTGATCTAATAAGCTTGATTAAGTTAGCCCAGACCTTAGATTTCTTAATTTGTTAAGTTTATGCAAATTGCCATTGATGGAAGTTGATGAAATTAAGTTGGAAACGGATAGATGTTTAATTGTTAAACTTAGATTTTACTAAGATTGTATTAGAAGATAGTGAAATTAGCTTAGAATTTAAGGTTTAGTTAATTTTAATATTAGGGACTAAATTGAATAAATTGAAAACTATTAAAACATTTTGTTATAGATTGAAAGTTTGGGGTCCCTAATGAAAGAATGTGAATTTGGATTTTGATTCGATATTAAATATTAGAAAATATGAGCAATTCGAATATAAAGACTAAAATGAAAAAATGCAAATTATGTTTGATTGATGTGTTTTTCATGTTGTTGTGTGAAAACTAATTTCGTTTCTATAACTGAGTTATTGTGTGTAGTTAAAGACAACATTGGGTCGTCTCAAAATAAAGGAAAGACAAAGGTCGTAGACAAGATGCTATCTTAGTTTGTGCTTTCATGATTTAGGTTCAATTTACATATATGGATTGTTGCAATTAATGTACTTAAGGTAATGAACTTGTCTCATAAATAGGTAAGTCTGAAATGGTTGGTAACTTGTGAAAAATGTGTTGATATGTATATAATAACATGAAATTGTATGAATTGATTTGAGCATGATGTAAATTGGTTATATATATTAAATTAAGATATGCGAAACATGTATATATGTTTAAAACATTTGTTACCCTATTAAAGGTCTCAGATAGAGTTAGGTATAGTTGACATGTCATAGGATTAGTGTACGAGATTTTACTTCATTTTATACCGATGAGGCGTGGAACACATATTATACTTCTGACATACTGATGAGGTGCTAGGCACATTTATATATTTACTTCAGTTTATACCAATAAGACACAAAGTGGATATTATACTTCGGACATACCTATGAGGCATTAGGTTTCAGATATATTGGTGTGATGGTTGGATGATCTGTGTATTTATATTGAGTTCTTGTCCGGTTAGTAGGGATTATGAAACTGTGACAGCCCAAAATTGACCCTAGTCGGGAAGTGGTTTCGGGACCACAAAACCGAGTCATAAAAATAATTGATTTCCATATTCTATGCTTATTATGTGTGTACATGAGTATGTGGAAGTTTCATTCTCCAATTTTGCCAATTGCATGAGAAATTATTAAATAGGGATTGATATGAGACATGGTGAAAATATGATAGGCTAATTTAAAATGGTCTATTAATGCATGTTGTGAAAATGATGGGTTTGCATGTCAAATTACCCAAAATTTGAGCTAGTGGTTGGCCATGCTATGGGTGGAAACATGTTGGGAACATGTTGGCCTAGTGAGGTATGTAGGAAAAAAATAAAATAAGGGGCATGGGCATAAAATAATGAAAAGGAGTATGATGAATACAAAAAAAAATGTGTGTAGTTGTTTTCTCCCCCCCATTGCCGTGAGCTAAAGAAAAGAAAGGAGAAAATTTTTGTTCATCCTTTCTCATCTTCATTTAGCCGAAACTAGAAAGAAAAAAACAAAGAAAAAAAAATGCTCATCCTTTGGTTCATCCTTGGCCAAAAATTTTAAGGAGGAAGGAAGAAGAAAGGTTGAAGAGGTTCGGCCATGCATGTAGCTAGGCTAAGCTCAAGAGCAAAGGGGAACTAAATCCGATAAAGGAAAGAAAAAAGTGGTCGAATAGCTATCGGAATCGTTCGACAACACCCGAGGTAAGTTCTTGAGTAAAAGAGCTTAAATTATGATGTGATTAGATCATGTTTTGAGCAAATTAAAATCATGCTCTTTGTGTGGCTATTGAGCCGAATTTGCAAGAATGATAAATGTCTTGTGTTTGAGTTTTGCTAACGAAAATGAAATACGAATGGGCCATGATTTATTGTTAAATGTGCATGGTTATTTGAATGCTGTCCGGGCTAAGTCCCGAAGGCTTGTGCTAAGTGACAATATCCGGACTAAGATCCGAAGGCATTTGTGCGAGATACTAATTCCGGGCTAAGCCCGAAGGCATTTGTGCGAGTTACTAAATCCGGGTTAAGTCCCGAAGGCATTTATGCGAGTTACTAAATCCGGGTTAAGTCCCGAAGGCATTTGTGCGAGTTACTAAATCCGGGTTAAGTGCCGAAGGCATTTGTGCGAATTACTATAACCGGGCTATGTCCCGAAGGCATTTGAACGAGGAGCTATATCCGGTTAAATTCCGAAGGTACGTGATTTGGGAATGAATGAATTTGCTGTAAAATTCCAGTTAATACTCTCGAAACACCCCAACATTGAGGTATGTTTCGTATGTGCTTGAATTTAGTTGAGCCCTTACAAATAAGTGTTCGCTCAGTTGATAAACGAGCTACCGGCCTTTGGCTGAGTTGATCTTTTGTGTATGTACATAAGGGTTGATAATGTGAAGCAAGTACGATATCGTAAATTTGTGCATATGAAATTATCCGTTTAGCTATATGAATGCTATACTTTTGTTGTGCTGGAATTCCTTGCTCAGAACTTACTAAGCATAAATTGCTTACTCCGTTTCATTGCTCCTTTGTTTTATAGATTTGGTTCTCCAGCTATCGGACTCGGGATCTTGAGGTCAAAGTCGCCCACACTATCAAAGCCCCCTTTTGGTACAATTTTGGTTGAACTTTGAAATGGCATGTATAGGACTACCCGTTTGTTGTGGGTCGTGGACCCTTTGGACTTGTATAAATTTTGGATAGCCATGCGAAAATGGCTTATATGTGTTTGAGTATAATGTTATAATCATTTGGTGTGGATATGCTTGACAAGGATTGGCCACGGGGATGGTTAATCATTTTCATAAATTGTGCTATTTATGCAAAAAGGGCTAGTTGAATCATGGAAACCATGAAATAGGTAAAGTCTACCTTAAAGGCAGATGCTGACAGCAGCAGTGATGTAGATTTGGAAAATCACTAAAAATAGTAGGAATGGAATTAAATAGTGAATAAATTATGTAAACAAACCTTGATGAATCTACTTTCATAGGAAAGGACTAAACAATCATACGGACAGTATGTTAAGAGATATTCAGGTTCTCGTGAGACAGGGCCAGAACGGTTTCTGGATTCCCTGTTCCGACTTTGGAAATTCATTATAAATTAACCAGAGATAATTAGGAGTCATACCATATATGTATAGATTCCTCTCTGAGTCTAGTTTCTATAGAAACAAACGGCATCAGTATTGGAGCCCTGTACAAGGAGATATCCAAGTCGTAATGTGCAAAGGTCAGGGTAGTCGATCCCTGTAACATGGGAGATTTTGACTAATAAACTGTACTAATTGGCCCGACCAAAAATTATAGAAAAAAATATGTAGATGGGCATATGAGTCTAGTTTCAGGGAAAAATCATGAAACTGATTTTCGAGTTGTGAAACTCAAGATATGATTTTTAAAGCGACTAGTACGCAGATTGGCAGTGTCTGGGAAATATTTTTTATAAGGGGTTTAAAGTCTGTTAACACCTCGTGTTCGACTCCGGTGTCGGTCTCGGGTTCGGGGTGTTACATTTGATTGGTATCAGAGCTACGGTTTAGTAGATTCTAGGACTACCGTAATGCGTTGGGTCTAGCTATACATGCCATTTTATGTGATTACTTGATAGTGTGGTGATTTCTGACAATTGTAAATGTGTTTATTTATAGTAATGGATCTCGATCCCAACCGAGAGGTAGCTGATGATCTTGAGAGTGTAGCGCCTGCTCCCGCACAAGGGACAGCACCGGCGGACTCTCAACCTAATGCTAGTAACCCGAATGAGGAAGCTAGACAAGCTTTCTATAGCGTGATGAATGATTGGTTCAACCAATACATTCGAACTAATACGGCTGTTCCACAACCTCCATTCCCGACTGATACCACCCCCGCACCTACAATACCTCCGGTAACTGACCAAATAAGGTCAAATAAGCCCCCAGTTGACAGAATCCGAAAACATGGGGCTACTGAATTTAAAGCTACGGATAGCGACGATGCCGAGCAAGCTGAATTTTGGTTGGACAACACTATCCGGGTACTCGATGAGCTATATTGTACACCCGATGAATGCCTAAAGTGTACTATCTCCTTGCTACGTGATTCTGCCTATTATTGGTGGAGTACTCTGACTTCTGTTGTGCCCCGAGAGCAAGTAACTTGGGAGTTTTTCCAAACTGAGTTTCGGAAAAAGTATATCAGTCAGAGATTTGTTGATAAAAAACGGAAGGAATTTCTTGAGCTTAAGCAAGGTTCCATATCAGTTACTGATTACGAGCGAAAATTTGTTAGACTTAGTAGATACGCTCGGGAATGTGTTTCGTCCGAGGCTATCATGTGTAAACGCTTCGAGGATGGGCTGAATGAAGATATAAAAATGTTCGTTGGCGTTCTTGAAATACGAGAGTTCGTAGTACTGGTCGAGCGAGCTTGTAAAGCCGAAGAGCTTAGAAAAGAAAAACAAAAAGTTGATGTGGGAACTGGAGAGTTTCGTAAAAGATCTTCGGGAAAGTCTCTTCAACAGGCATCGAAGAAATTTCGAGATGATGCGGGCCAGTTTAGAGGCACTTCGGGCCTTTTTAGACGAGATCGTGATCGACCCCCTGTGGGTACACGAGGCACTTCGGTCGCCAGTGTTGGGAATGAACGTCGAGACAGAACGAAATGTCGATATTGCGGTAAATGGCATTCAGGGAGTTGTAGATTCCCTGACCGCTCCTGTTACAAGTGCGGATCAGTTGACCACTTCATTAAAGATTGCCCGAGGTTGTCTGAACAGAATGTAAATCAGAGTGGGAAACCGGGTGCTACCACTGCTCGAGGTAGACCATCTGAAAATACGGGCAATGCTGGTGGTGGTCAGAGAGGATCTAGAGATGCTACGACCAGATCCGAGGCTCGTGCGCCTGCTAGAGCTTATGCTATACGTGCCCGCGAGGATGCTTCTTCGCCTGATGTTATTACCGGTACTTTTACTCTCTTTGATACTAATGTAATTGCTTTGATTGACCCCGGTTCTACTCATTCTTACACATGTGAAACCTTAGCATCCAGTAAGACTTTACCTATTGAGTCTACTGAGTTCGTAATTCGGGTGTCAAATCCCTTGGGTCGTTACGTGCTGGTCGACAAAGTGTGTAAGAAATGTCCCCTAGAAATTCGAGGTTCCTGTTTTCCGGCGGACTTGATGCTTTTGCCGTTTGATGAATTTGATGTTATTTTTGGTTTGGATTGGTTGACCGCGCATGATGCGGTTGTGAATTGCAAAAGCAAGACTATTGATTTGAGGTGCGCAAATAACGAAGTAATCCGAGTTGAGTCTACGGACTTGGAGGGGATGCCAGCTGTAATATCAGCAATGTTGGCCCAGAAATATGTAAGAAAAGGGTGCGAAGCATACCTTGCGTATGTACTGGATGACAAAGAATTAGACAAGAAACCCGAATCTGTGCCGGTGGTTTGTGAATACCCGGATGTTTTTCCTGAAGGATTACCGGGTTTACCACCTGTTCGGGAGGTAGAGTTTGGTATTGAGCTTGCACCTGGGACTATGCCGATTTCGATAGCTCCGTATCGTATGGCACCAACCGAGTTAAAAGAGTTGAAAGCTCAGTTGCAAGAATTGACGGATAGAGGTTTTGCTCGACCAAGTTTCTCACCTTGGGGTGCACCAGTATTGTTCGTGAAAAAGAAGGACGGAACCATGAGGTTGTGCATTGACTATCGTCAACTGAATAAAGTGACGATAAAGAACAAATATCCGTTACCGCGTATCGATGATTTGTTCGACCAACTGAAGGGAGCCTCAATGTTCTCAAAAATAGATTTGAGATCGGGCTATTATCAGTTGCAAATTCGAGATTCGGACATACCCAAAACTGCTTTCAGAACGGGATATGGTCACTACGAGTTCTTAGTGATGCCGTTTGGGCTCACAAATGCCCCTGCGGTATTTATGGATTTGATGAATCGGATCTTCAGACCATATTTGGATCGGTTCGTAGTTGTGTTCATTGATGACATCTTGGTCTATTCAAGAGATGAGACCGAACATGCTGAGCATCTGAGGCTAGTGTTGCAAATTTTGCGGGATAAGCAGTTATATGCTAAGTTCAGTAAGTGTGAGTTCTGGTTAAGAAAGGTTAGCTTCTTGGGTCATGTGGTATCCGCATCGGGTATTCGAGCTGACCCGAGCAAAATTTCAGCCATACTTAACTGGAAGCCTGCAAGAAATATTACCGAAGTTCGGAGCTTCCTGGGACTTGCCGGTTATTACCGACGATTTGTCAAAGGTTTCTCGATGATAGCCACACCAATGACGAAGCTACTTCAAAAGGATGTTAAGTTCGAATGGACGGAGAAATGTCAGAAAAGTTTTGATCAACTAAAAACTTATTTGACTGAAGCTCCAATTTTAGTGCAACCCGAATTAGGCAAAGAGTTTGTCATTTATAGTGACGCATCCCTACTTGGGTTGGGTTGCGTATTGATGCAAGAAGGTCGAGTGGTGGCCTATGCGTCGAGACAATTAAAGCCACATGAGAAAAATTATCCGACCCATGATCTTGAACTAGCTGCCATCGTATTTGCTTTAAAAATATGGCGACATTACTTATTTGGTGAGAAGTGCCATGTATTTTCGGACCACAAAAGTCTCAAAAATTTGATGACTCAAAGAGACTTAAATCTGCGACAAAGACGTTGGCTTGAGTTGTTGAAAGATTACGAGCTTGTCATTGATTACCACCCGGGAAAGGCTAATATGGTTGCGGACGCCTTAAGCCGGAAATCATTATTTGCTTTACGAGCGATGAATGTGCACTTGTCTGTTCTACCCGACAATGTGTTAATAGCTGAATTAAAAGCCAAACCATTATTGATTCATCAAATTCGTGAAGCCCAGAAAGTTGATGATGAATTGGTTGCAAAACGGGCTGAGTGTGCTCCGAACAAGGAATCGGAGTTTCAAATTGATGATGATGATTGTTTGAGGTTCAGAAGTCGTTTGTGTATTCCAAGGAGTTCGGAACTCATTTCGATGATTCTGAACGAAGCCCATTGTAGCCGAATGTCAAGTCACCCGGGGAGTACGAAAATGTACAACGATTTGAAACGTTGGTTTTGGTGGCATGGTATGAAACAAGACATCTCCGACTTTGTTTCGAAATGTTTAATATGTCAACAAGTGAAAGCGGAACATCAAGTGCCTTCAGGATTACTTCAGCCAATCATGATACCCGAGTGGAAATGGGATCGAGTCACAATGGACTTCGTGTCCGGACTGCCATTGTCAGCAAGTAAGAAGGATGCAATTTGGGTTGTTGTTGATAGACTGACTAAGACGGCTCACTTTATCCCCGTGTGTATGGATTTTTCATTGGATAGACTAGTTGAATTGCACGTTTCTCAGATTGTGAGATTACACGGGGTACCTATTTCTATCGTGTCGGATAGAGATCCGAGATTCACCTCGCGATTTTGGAGGAAATTGCAAGAAGCTTTGGGTACCAAGCTGCATTTTAGCACTGCTTTTCATCCCCAAACCGATGGTCAATCTGAGTGGATAATTCAGATACTTGAGGATATGTTGAGATGTTGCATCCTCGAGTTCAGTAGTTCATGAGAACGGTATTTACCTTTGATTGAATTCGCTTACAACAATAGTTTTCAATCAAGTATTAAGATGGCACCTTACGAGGCTTTGTACGGTTGTAAATGCCGTACACCATTGTTTTGGACCGAGCTCGGTGAAAGTAAAATTTTCGGAGTTGATTTGATTAAGGATGCCGAACAGAAAGTAAAGGTAATCCGTGAAAGTCTGGAAGCAGCCACAGATCGTCAAAAATCGTATGCGGATTTGAAACGAAAGGACATTGAATATCAGGTGGGAGATAAAGTGTTCCTTAAAGTTTCGCCTTGGAAAAAGGTACTCAGGTTTGGCCGTAAGGGCAAGTTGAGCCCGAGATTCATTGGGCCGTACGAAATCTCCGAACGAGTTGGTCCAGTTGCGTATAGATTGATTTAGCCCCTGAGCTTGAAAAGATTCACGACGTCTTTCATGTTTCGATGCTTCGACGCTATCGATCTGATCCATCGCACATAATTAGCCCATCAGAGGTTGAAATTCAAGCCGATATGAGTTATGAAGAAGAACCGATGCGTATCCTAGCTCGTGAAGCAAAAGGAGTTGCGAAACAAAAGGGTTCCGTTAGTGAAGGTGTTATGGCTCAAACACGGGATCGAGGAAGCTACTTGGGAAACCGAGAGCTCGATGAAGGAATGATACCCAAACCTATTTACCGGTAAGATTTTCGGGGACGAAAATTTCTTAAGTGGGGGAGAGTTGTGACAGCCCAAAATTGACCCTAGTCGGGAAGTGGTTTCGGGACCACAAAACCGAGTCATAAAAATAATTGATTTCCATATTCTATGCTTATTATGTGTGTACATGAGTATGTGGAAGTTTCATTCTCCAATTTTGCCAATTGCATGAGAAATTATTAAATAGGGATTGATATGAGACATGGTGAAAATATGATAGGCTAATTTAAAATGGTCTATTAATGCATGTTGTGAAAATGATGGGTTTGCATGTCAAATTACCCAAAATTTGAGCTAGTGGTTGGCCATGCTATGGGTGGAAACATGTTGGGAACATGTTGGCCTAGTGAGGTATGTAGGAAAAAATAAAATAAGGGGCATGGGCATAAAATAATGAAAAGGAGTATGATGAATACAAAAAAAAATGTGTAGTTGTTTTCTCCCCCCCCCCCATTGCCGTGAGCTAAAGAAAAGAAAGGAGAAAATTTTTGTTCATCCTTTCTCATCTTCATTTAGCCGAAACTAGAAAGAAAAAAACAAAGAAAAAAAAATGCTCATCCTTTGGTTCATCCTTGGCCAAAAATTTTAAGGAGGAAGGAAGAAGAAAGGTTGAAGAGGTTCGGCCATGCATGTAGCTAGGCTAAGCTCAAGAGCAAAGGGGAACTAAATCCGATAAAGGGAAGGAAAAAGTGGTCGAATAGCTATCGGAATCGTTCGACAACACTCGAGGTAAGTTCTTGAGTAAAAGAGCTTAAATTATGATGTGATTAGATCATGTTTTGAGCAAATTAAAATCATGCTCTTTGTGTGGCTATTGAGCCGAATTTGCAAGAATGATAAATGTCTTGTGTTTGAGTTTTGCTAACGAAAATGAAATACGAATGGGCCATGATTTATTGTTAAATGTGCATGGTTATTTGAATGCTGTCCGGGCTAAGTCCCGAAGGCTTGTGCTAAGTGACAATATCCGGACTAAGATCCGAAGGCATTTGTGCGAGATACTAATTCCGGGCTAAGCCCGAAGGCATTTGTGCGAGTTACTAAATCCGGGTTAAGTCCCGAAGGCATTTGTGCGAGTTACTAAATCCGGGTTAAGTCCCGAAGGCATTTGTGCGAGTTACTAAATCCGGGTTAAGTCCCGAAGGCATTTGTGCGAATTACTATAACCGGGCTATGTCCCGAAGGCATTTGAACGAGGAGCTATATCCGGTTAAATTCCGAAGGTACGTGATTTGGGAATGAATGAATTTGCTGTAAAATTCCAGTTAATACTCTCGAAACACCCCAACATTGAGGTATGTTTCGTATGTGCTTGAATTTAGTTGAGCCCTTACAAATAAGTGTTCGCTCAGTTGATAAACGAGCTACCGGCCTTTGGCTGAGTTGATCTTTTGTGTATGTACATAAGGGTTGATAATGTGAAGCAAGTACGATATCGTAAATTTGTGCATATGAAATTATCCGTTTAGCTATATGAATGCTATACTTTTGTTGTGCTGGAATTCCTTGCTCAGAACTTACTAAGCATAAATTGCTTACTCCGTTTCATTGCTCCTCTGTTTTATAGATTTGGTTCTCCAGCTATCGGACTCGGGATCTTGAGGTCAAAGTCGCCCACACTATCAAAGCCCCTTTTGGTACAATTTTGGTTGAACTTTGAAATGGCATGTATAGGACTACCCGTTTGTTGTGGGTCGTGGACCCTTTGGACTTGTATAAATTTTGGATAGCCATGCGAAAATGGCTTATATGTGTTTGAGTATAATGTTATAATCATTTGGTGTGGATATGCTTGACAAGGATTGGCCACGGGGATGGTTAATCATTTTCATAAATTGTGCTATTTATGCAAAAAGGGCTAGTTGAATCATGGAAACCATGAAATAGGTAAAGTCTACCTTAAAGGCAGATGCTGACAGCAGCAGTGATGTAGATTTGGAAAATCACTAAAAATAGTTGGAATGGAATTAAATAGTGAATAAATTATGTAAACAAACCTTGATGAATCTACTTTCATAGGAAAGTAACGAAACAATCATACGGACAGTATGTTAAGAGATATTCAGGTTCTCGTGAGACAGGGCCAGAACGGTTTCTGGATTCCCTGTTCCGACTTTGGAAATTCATTATAAATTAACCAGAGATAATTAGGAGTCATACCATATATGTATAGATTCCTCTCTGAGTCTAGTTTCTATAGAAACAAACGGCATCAGTATTGGAGCCCTGTACAAGGAGATATCCAAGTCGTAATGTGCAAAGGTCAGGGTAGTCGATCCCTGTAACATGGGAGATTTTGACTAATAAACTGTACTAATTGGCCCGACCAAAAATTATAGAAAAAAATATGTAGATGGGCATATGAGTCTAGTTTCAGGGAAAAATCACGAAACTGATTTTCGAGTTGTGAAACTCAAGATATGATTTTTAAAGCGACTAGTACGCAGATTGGCAGTGTCTGGGAAATATTTTTTATAAGGGGTTTAAAGTCTGTTAACACCTCGTGTTCGACTCCGGTGTCGGTCTCGGGTTCGGGGTGTTACAGAAACATACACTTTGCTTGTTGATATTTGATATGGAATGTAATGGTGAATTATGTATCATGCATACTAATGTTAAAGAAATAAAATATGTTATGTGAAAGGTCATATGATATGGTTATTACAATCCCTAGGGGTCGTTACAGTTGTAAACGAATCAATAGATTTGAGATTGTAATGAAAAAATGGAAAGACTCTTGTAATATGCTATGATGTTCATGTAAGTGAGATATAATAGTAAAGAGATTGAATGATAGAATATGACATGTTAAATATCATAAAGAATGATGTTTTGTTTCATGAGACAATAAATAAATTTGTGATTTAGATAGTGTTTGGATTTCATATCATATGTACTCGGTATTTTTCTCATCTTATATGTGATTAATGTTTTAAATAATGTTAGCACCACTGAGCCCTATTACTCAAAATACGGTTTGTTTATTTTTTTACGCAGGTAATGTTAATCGTGAAGTTTCAAGGTGATTGACAGCTTACAGAACTCAACTCTTGACTTAGCAAAGTTTGTATAATTTTTTTTATGTTTATAGTAAGTGGTGTGTACTTAATACCTTGAGTTGGTCTTAAGTTCATTCTGAGGTTTTGGTACTTATGATAAAAGGGTTTGCATTATGAATGTGACCATGTATGTTTAATGATATGTGTATGTACTAATCTAGTGATTTAATGGTATGCTTATTCATTTTATATATGTATGCTCGAAATTGAGATATTGCTTACATGCCAAGTAATAGAGAGTGATGCATGAGACTAGAATAAATATGAATATGTATATGATCATATGTTTAAAGATGTTTAAATGTGCCAAGGATGGTAGTTTGGCATTTGAATAAATGCCTAGAATGTGATGTGTTGAGCTTTTGGGTTATTTTATTTGGACCAACTGGAATTGGTGCTTGGTAGGTTTGAGAAAAAAGATGCACAAACTGAAAGAATTGTATTCATACTCGCAACATTCCCCTATTAAAGTCGCGACATTAAGTCCTCTGTCTTCAAGGTCGCGATGATAGGTTATTGTTTTCATGGTCAGAGTCACCTCAGCTAAAGTCGTGACATCATGTTACTGTCCTCAGTGTAGCAACACATTCTTCCTTCGATGGCGCGACAAAAACTTTTGTTTTAGTTGTTTTTATGTTTTGGTCACTTAATAGCGACCGATGTTTCATAAGAGCTTTCGTAAGCTTACTTGTAACCTAGATTTGAATAAATAATGTTTTTAGAAGTTTAAAACTTAATTGCTTGAATGATTTATCTTTTAGATATTGAAATGAAATTGTAGTTGCTTCAACAACGAATGTGACATCTCACATCTCGAATCCGACGATTGGATCGGGTGTGGGGTGTTATAAGAACCATCTTAACATATCCACTAGTATTATTCACGTTACAATCTGTTTTTTAGTGGTGTTGGAATAGTGGTTTTGGAAACACGAATTCTGACATGTCAGTCTGTAAATATTAATTATTTAATATTTACGAGGTCATTAGTGTCATATTAAATTTTGGTTAAGAAATTTAAATGTTTAGAAAGTTAATTAAGTAAAAAGAACTAATTTGTAAAAGTTACAAAAGTAAACCATTAATATATTATGTGTTAAATGGATATTTAAACATGAAGTGAGGGTCTTACAAGGTAATTAAATCTTATTTGATGCTAGTAGATGGTAGGTAAATGAAAATGGATTAAAAAAATGCGATAATGATATTTTTGTAATTAAGTTAAAAAATCAAATAAAAGAAAGTGTAAAACGGTGTCATCTTTTTCATTTCTTCTTTATGTTGATCGAATCTCCATGGAAAGAATTGGCGAAGCTTTGGTTTGAGTTCATGCTTGCATGTAAGTATTTTCTTGGTCCGTTTTTCATAAATTTTATGTTTTTGTGATCGTTGTATTGATATCTAACTAGTTTAAAGACTAATTTGTGAAACTGTTAAACGTTAAAAAATTTATCATTGATGACTTTGAGTGTATTTTATATTATTTAATTTTATTGAAAGCTTGATTGTTGGATGATAATAAGTTTTAAAGAGATTTTTAGTACATTTCATGTTTAGGGATTGAATTGAAAATAAATTAAAATAGACATGGATTTTCTTGAAAAATTTAGAAATTAAGGGGCTCTTTTTGAATGGTTTAAATTGGGTTATTTGGGTTTAAATTTTAATTATATGAAATAAGCTTGTTTTGGTCTTAAGGACCAAATTGAATAAAATGTAAATGTTTGAGGTCTAATGTGCAAAATTGTAAATAGGAAGTTATATGTATTAAATTGAATAGTATATGAAATTGAGGCTAATATTTGAAATAAATTATATCATAAATCAAGAACAAGTAGATAACCAAGGAAAAGGGAAAGTACCTGAATAGTCTTTGAATCTTTGATGTTACTACAGTTTAGCCCTGGTAAGTTCATTCGGTTTGTTTTGATATAAATTGCAATATAAATTGAATGAGGTATTGTATTTTGAATGTTGAAATGAATGTTTTATTGTTAATTTAAAATGAATTGAGGTAATAAATTGCTTGGATATGTGTTTTACAAAAATAACTCCTAAGCCGGATAAATGTAGGATAGAGTACGATTGGCATGCCAATAGGTTATAGTGCGCACTATTTGGGATTGGTTTGAGATGAGATGATGATTCCTGTTTAATTTCTGTTCACAAAATATACGAAAGTCTATTATTTGTTGTGGACTATCATGTTCTATTTGCAGTTTTTCTGGCATGTTACTGGGGGCGGATGTAAAGCCTTCGAGCTTGGCACTTGGTGCCGAGGCATGTTATAGGAGGGATGTTAACCTATGGGCTAGGCACTTGGTGTCGAGGCATGTTATATGTTGGATTGGCTTGTTTGAGCATTTGGCGTGTTTCAGATGGATAACTATGTACTCATATCCGTATATCGTTCATCAGGCAATGTTTCTTGTGTTAAATGTCTTGTTATTGAATTGTTGAACGATTATTAATGAATCTCTTGATAGCATTGTGGCTTGATAGTGAATGATCTCGTACTTGTTTATGTATAAACTCACCTGTTGTGGATTGTAGTTGATAGGAGACTTTGATTTTTACTCTTGTTATTAAAATTGTTATATTTAATTTGGTAAGCTTTATCGCTTTAACCATTGAACTTACTAAGCTCTAGTGAAGCTTACTCGTGTTCTTTTTTGTTCCCTGTAGATAACATTTTTTGGAGTCGGGCAATCGAATTAACTTAAAGATAACACTATCCAGATACATTTTCCTAGATTTAGATATGTTTATTTTTGGTTATATGACATGTAATAGGTGTTTTTGTATATGTTTAGATACTTATTACAAATGTTATGTTTTAAGCTTGGTATAAGCTTACTTGTGTATGTGCCTTTAATCTTGGTGTTAATATGTTCATGTAAAGTTGTTTTGGTCATGTGATATAAACCTTATTTAAGGTTTGAATCTTGGTATGAATGAATGTGAATGATTAAGAAGAAATGATAAGTTTGGCATGAGTTTTATATATGAAATTATGAATGTGAATGCAAATTAGTTGATGTGTCAAGTGAATTGAGGTTGATAATTGAATCGTGGTGTCAATGAGGACACATTGGTTAGGCACTTATGTTGATTGTTTTGCCATGTTTTAGGCTTGTTTAAATGTGTTTTTAAAGTATGGAAATGGTTGATTTTGATATGGCTCAGAACCTAAGTGTTGGATGAAAGTTTGTCTTGTTTTGGAAGCTTTTTAAAGTGCACACGGCCTGACCACACGGCCATGTGTCTTATTAATTTTTAGGAGCAAGATTTTTCACACGGTCACAATTAGTTACATGGTCTAGCTACACGGGCGTGTGCAAAAGCCACACTGACATGTGTGGAGCCACACGGCCTGGGATATTCCACACTGCAGTGTGACCCCTGTTCCCAAAAATTTCAATTTTTGTATATTTTTCTGTTGTGATTCAAATTAGTCCCCAATTGTTCCCAAACTATTTTTAGGACCCCATAAGCTCGATTTAGGGCCTGTAAGTGTATTTATACCATAAATTGATTTTATTTGTTATATGTTTATAAATTATTAGTTTAATTGTTTTGAAATGAAATGAAATATCCTATTCTACCTTGTAATACTCTGTAACCCTAATTCAGCGATGGAGACGGGTTAGGGGCATTACAATTTATGCATGTTTTTCTTTAGTGTCTAAATTTCCAAAACTTGTCTAAATAGAAGGAAAATTTATATATATACATACAAACAAGGTTCCTAATATTGATTAAACTCAAGAGTCTGATAGGTAACATTACCAACAGGAAAACTGAAAAAGGAAGAACATTTAGTTGTTCACATATATTTCCAAATAAATGTTGTCAGTTTTGAATTTCGAAACAATGAGAATTTTAATGGGGGAGATTCCACCCAAAAAGAGTGAAACTTTCCTTTCCTTACAAGTGGCAAGAAATTTACAAATATAATATTATTCCTCTTTGGACACATGAGAATAAGAGAAAAAGTGGATTTTCTAAATAAGGTAATTGGGGAATGCTCTCAACTCAACTCTCAAAAACTCAATGCATTAGGAAAAGCAAATATGGTTCTCACAACTTAATGTTTCTTGAGGCTTCATTTTTTTTTCTTCCTAAAAAGACTTTTCAGGGAACGATGAGATAAAATTGGCATTGTCGAACATTTATCTGTGTTTTGAAAATTAATTCCCTTTGAAGTAACCCATAAATCATCAGATAAGATGGAATTGTAACCATTCAATTGCAACATGTCAAACGTGCCAACAACATTTTAGTTTTTTTCTTAGATGCAACAACTGAACTAGTGGAATGTTCAATGGGTAGATAGAAACACAATTACAAGAAAATAAATAGTAACAATTAAACTTTAACACACACGAAAAAGGCCTTAAAGAAAGATTAATGCAATTTTATGGAGTCCGAAACAATGTGAATTCTTTTTATGAAGTTATGGTTGATGAGTGAAAATTCATAACAGAAGTGCACGTATCTATCAAGCAATAAGGTTATAAGGAGATATTGTTCCCATGAGGACCAACTTCTAAGTTGCTAAGTATGAACTATCTAATTTTATTTAATCTAGAAAAAAAAGTAAATTCTAATTACTACTAAAATTAAACTAAGCAAATTATGGGGAATTTACTAAACTAAAACAATGACAACTTCTAAGTTTCTTAATCAATTTTAAGGACTTAGAACTCTAACTTTACCTAATTCAGTTAATCAATTATCTCTCGTTCAATTTTTCAATCTATGTAATTATTAATCCATGATTCAATGACATGAACTAGACCTTTCTAGTATCTAGCTCAGTTAATCCCCTTTCCCCACTAGCTATATTCCTATGCTAGGCAAGTTAGGTGAAGTCACTAAGAACAAACCTATTTGATTAATTAGGGCACCAAGTATATTACTATCTCAATCGCAAATTAAATCATTTGTCAGCTTGACGAAAGTTAATCCTAATATATTTAGTTCAAATATAAACATTCATTTTTATCTTCCAAGACAAATGTAGATTATCAAATTAATACAACTTAGTGGTCAGACAAGCAGATTAAACAAGCACAAGATTGGATAAATAATTAGCCAAGATCAAAACAATTGAAGAGAAAATAAATTAATTAACTAAAAAATAAGATCCATTATCATTCCAATAGAATAAAGTTTAGTTCATATTAAATTGAGAAAATCACAAAAAAAGATATTCAAAACAAACATGCATCGATACGAAGTAAAAAGAAATATCTAGAGAGAAAAATAGTTCTAGAATTTATGTCGAGTGCTCCAGATCTCTTTTTCTTATTACCTTTCCAGGCTTGAAGTTTCTCTTGGTTTGAGAGAGTTGTCCATTAGTCTTCAAGTTAACTTCCTTCTCTTTTCCTCTTTTTTTTTTCCTTTTAAATCTCATCACCCTTGTTTTTAGGGTTTTTAATCGTGTCGCTCCACCACATGCAGAAATTGTGGCGGAGTGGATTGCTTGTTGTTCAAAATTTTTAAATTGAAGAGCATGCTCTATCACACTAATTTAAATTCAATTGAGTGGAATACTTAACTTCACCACTTTTTACTCTATACACCAAATCTTCTAGTCTTAATTCAATACCTACAATAGAGAAAGAAAACTAGCAAGTAAGCTTGACCTAACTCTACAAATGACTAAAAAAAGAAATATTTAAATAAAATATAATTAATTCAAAAAGCTATAAACGCAATAAAAACTAATTTAAATGTTAAAATTACCTTCTAAAAAATGTGAAAACTATACTAAAATAACTCTAAATATGAAAGTTATCAGTGAAACATATATTAATAAACCAGACTACCTACCTTCAAAAAATATTTAGATATAAAGCATTTTCTTTAAAAGGTTGTTGTTGCTTTCAAATATCAACAAACTCACAAAATAAATAAATGGATTTATGTTGTAGAATGTAGTTTCCATTTGAAACACAAAATTTTGAAAAAGTTACTATTGGTACAAATGCAAAGAAATCCAAATTAATTATTCACATCAATCATAGATAGGAACAACATTATATGAACAGGATTATGTAGGTTCAAATAACATTAAAAGTGTGGATAATTGTGAAAACCCATAAGTTACTTAAGATTAATCTTTATTTAGATTTTTGCATTTTACATTTTTTTTTGCAGGAATCATTCTTCAACTTATGATTTTAAACTTTTCATCACTCTGGTAGTGACTTTATGACAACACCAAGATGTCAATCGAAATGTTTCTTTTTTACACATCATTCTAGTTTGTATGAAGTATGTAACCTAATCCCATTGCCAAGATCCTAATCCATAGCATCTTTGTGATAACTACTTAGTATGACTTTTGATGTAGTACTTGAATACCAATATTCCCTTTATGCAAAAAGTGTATTATGTTTATACACATATTGCAAGTTGTGAATTGTTATGAAATTACCACCAAAGGTGCTATTACTATATAGTATGGTATTATAAGAAAAAATAACCATTTAAAGGACCAAAAGAAATCAAGGATTAACAATTTTGCATTATAAATTAATCCAAATTAAGTTAGAACTTTTATTCAGATGAAATCTTCAACTTCATTCTATACTTTTTATCAAAGTCAAGTCATAAAAGTATATATATATAGAGAGAGAGAGAGAGGGAGAGGGTTTTAGGTTTCACCTTTTGGAATGAAAGCTAGCTAAGCTTGTTCTCTCAGTTATGCATGACTGGACAACCCATGTATATTGTTATAGGTAAAAAAGTGGTGGTCATTGCAGTTTGTCCAACCAAAGAAGAAACCAATAGTTATGTCTGTTTGAAACCAACAACCATACGAGGAAACAGGGAAAATTAGTTTTGTGAAAAGGAAATTTCAGATGGGTTAATATATTATTTGGCACTTGAGCTTGATTTTTAATGTTCAATTTGGAATCTAAGTTCTTTTTTTTTTGTCTCAATTTGGCACTTGAGTTTGGCTTCGATATTTAATTTGGTAACTATACCAAATGACATTGTAACACCCCTTAACCTGTCTCCTTTACCGGGTAAGGATTACGGAGTATTACTAAACAATCAGAAACGTTTAAACATTACATCATTCAATATTATAATCACATCATAAAACATTCATACGCATGCATATTGTCCCTAAGTCGAGCCATCGAAGCCCTAAAAATAACCTAGAAACAATTTGGGACTAATTTGAAATAGTTTAGAAAGTCTAGAAAAAAGATGCAAAATTTGCAAAACAGAGGTCACACGACCGTGTGGCTAGATCGTGTGCCTTACACAGCTGAGACACACGTACGTGTCTCAGGCCATGTAATAATCAAATTAGGGACACATAACTGTGTCCCAGCCCGTGTCCTCATCCTTGTAACTTTTTGAGTTGCCCCATAGGCTCGTGTGCCAGGTCGTGTAACTCAGTGACTTGCACCCTAAAGAATTCATCAAATGACACACGACCGTGTCGCCAGGCTATGTGTCTCACACAACTGAGTCACACGCCCGTGTGGACCCAAAATGAACCTTAAGCAATTAGTTTACCATGTCAAGCTTACTTGGACTCTAAATAATTCATTTACCAGCCAAAATAACTATTCAAAGTGACATTAAACAAGCTAAAAACATGCTAAATCAACCATCCTAAGTGCCTAACCAATGTATCCTCATTGATACCACAAGTATATACAATTTTACAACAAAAAGAACTATCATTCAAAGTATTTTAAGTCACACCATCTAGCATTCAACCAATATGCCAAACGTAGGCACCTCAATCACAACATTCAATTAACACATACCATATATTTGCACTAAAACATCTTCCTTAGTTCACATATCATATTAAGTTAACTACTTGTACTTAAAAAAAATAATACTTTAACATTTTACATATCAAAACAATAATAATGACGTACAAGCCTATTACATGCCATATAATCCGAAATGAACATTCCAAAAACTACACAAAATGAGTTGATAGTGTGACTTGAGTGTCGATCTGATCGTCCAACCTTCAAAGTATCTACAAGAATAGAAAATAACACAAGTAAGCTCATTGAAGCTTAGTAAGTTTGACGTACTAAAACAATAAATCTTACCGAAGTAAGTACAACAACTCATTCAATAATAACAAAACCATATGTATTCCCTATCATCCACAATCTCAACTAGGTGAATTGCAAAATTCAATTCAAAGCTCAAAAACATGACATAAACATCAGGATCACTAAAAAATTACATTATAGAAATTTACAATCTGATGAACGACTTACGGTTATAAGTACATCGATATTCCAACCGAAACACACCAGATGCTCATAAGAGCTAATCCATCCGAAACACGCCAGATGCTCATACGAGCCAGTCCACTCGATAACACACCAATGGCTCCGAATAGCTAGAAAAACTGAAAACACACCAAAACAATGAGTATAACATAAGAGTTTGCAACAAATGTTGAACCTCGGCATACTCGAGAAACGAATATATATCACTCCACAAAAGTCTCCACTCTAATCCCCTATAACACACCGTATCTCGATTGTACCCTATCCCGTGTTCAATCCGATCCAAATATTGAACTTCAACAACTTTTCTCAAATAACTTTACATCATTTATAATCAAATATATCTATTATATCACATTATACCATCAAAAATTTCATATAAATGTTAAATTATAAACTGTACGAACTTACATGGACTGAATTGTAGTAGTTGCAAAAGTTTAGGGACTAATCCATAATTTTTCCTTTTTCATGAATATCAATAGGGTATTGATCTAAAATGAAAAACTTCTCAATTATTAGCTTACATTTCACCTTCCAATTCACTTTACATTTTATACCATTTTATTTGTCAAATTTACATAATTACCCCTAACTTTTACAACTTTTGCAATTTAGTCCCTTAACCTGAAAATCATCAATTTAACCATTTTTATCAAGTCAACCTTTCAGCCAAATATACCAGGCTCTTAAAAAATCCCTAATAAACATTTTACTATTGTCGAAACCATTTTTAATTTTGAAAAAAAAAATTGGTTTCCGATGAAAATTGGAGTCGCCACCAATCTTTTATTCAGAAGTGATTGGATCACCTATAAACGGCTTTGGTCTACGAGTTTTAGAAAAATGGATCCGGGAGTCGGTTACGTACAGGAAGGATTAGTGCCCTCGTTATGCCCAAAAATTAGTACCTAGTTGATTAATTAGTGTCTTAATGTCGATAGTTAATAAATACTATCCTTAGTTAAATTAAATTATTTATTAAGACTTTCTCATTTTAAAAAGAAAAATATCACACCCAATGCGTTAGGGCACAACATTTTATTCTCTTCAAGGTTAGTTAGTCCAAAAAAAAAACTTGTGTAATAAAATTTAAGAAAATACTTAATTGTTTAAAATTTATGAAGAAATTGTAGCCCAATACGTTAGGGCACAATTTCTTAAAATCCCAAACATTCAATATTTCCTTTATTTTTTAAAAAAATCTTTATCTCGAGAAATCAACGTGTCACATCCAATACGTTAGGACACAACATATTGAAATCCCGATGACAAGTTTTATTTTGTTTGATTAAAGAGTAATCCTCGATTGTTAGATTTTACGAAGAAAATCGAAACACAATACATTGGGCTCAATCTTCTTGAAAATCCTAAATATGAGTATTATCTCTATTTTGAAAATTTATATTTTTTAAATTCGAGTAAAAAAGGTGACATAATGTTATAATGAATGTATGTATAGATGCCACAATAACAAATACAACAATAATAAATACAATAATGGCATAGAAATAATATAAACATATAAATAAACAAAACTAACATACATAAAAAAAATAACCAACGACATGCAAGAATATCAAATAAATGAACAAAAAACAAATGAAAACATAAGTCAATAAACAAATGAAAGAAATAATAAAAAATAAAGAATAAAGATCACATAATATATTCATTGAAATTAAAAGACATTCACATAACCTACATATGAAATTTTGGGTTAAAATTTATAGAAACCTAATATAATGCATTTGTGAAAATAAAGGGAAAAAAATTATACATTATAAAGTATAAAAAAAATACATGCATTCGCGTTTTAAAAATAAATATATCCATATATATATAAATAAAAAAATGGTTAAAAATATTAATATGTATACATACATATATATACAAGGATAAATATATATACATATATAGATATTAAAAAAATAATTACGTTACATTAAAAAAAATATGCGTATGTATATATAAATATGTACAAAAATACATATATACATAGATTTAAATAAAATAATTAAATATGAAAAAATAAAAAAATACAAAATAAAAAATAAAAATTAATTAATAAAAAAACTAATTTGAACTGTAAATAAAAAACTGGGGCAAATTCGCAAATAATTGAAGGTAAAAGGCCTAAATTGAACGCGCGAATTAAAAAAAAAACATAATTGGAAATATATTAAAAGGCGGAGGGGCCAAAAGCGCAATTTGCCCCTCCGCATAAAAAACATGCTGATCCTGGATCCGGGTTCGGTCGAAGTCGGGTTGGCCTCCCCAAAACGACGTCGTTTTAGTGCCTGGGGAGGCCTAATGAAACGACGCTGTTTCGATAGGCTATTTAAGCCAAAAACACTTCAAAAAATTTTATTTTATTCTTCCTTCAAAAACAAAACTCCAAAAAAAACTCTCTCACCCCCATTAGCCCGGCCTCCAGTCAGGTCATCAACCGGTCGTTAGCCACCGCGTCGGCCGCCAATCTCTGGCGTTGACACCACCGTATGCGGTGGCCGGAAGAGAGGAAAACCTATATTCGGTCCCTCCAAAGCCCCTAAATGCAAATCCGGGCTCAAACCCTCAAAAGATCAGTAGAAATGCCTCAAAAACCCAAGAAACCTTTCGATTTCCGGCCGTCTTTCCTCGGAGACGGCTCCCTCGACCGTTCACGGCTATCTGGGCTCAAAACATCGGGTTATTTCTTTCCTTTTCTTATTATTTATTTTTCTTAGCACATAGATAAAAACATATAATAATAAAAACTATAGATTAACAAAGATAGAGAAATAAATATCAACCTTGGAACGATTTCTGCTCTTTCGGTATTGAACTAACTGTGTTTTTGCTGTAAAGATAATTGTGTTTTTTGTATTGATTTTCAATCCGTCCTTATTACAGTATATTAAGATTGCTTTTATAGCAATCGTAAAGATACAAAGAAATCTGCTAATATCTGTTTTATTTGATTTCGAAATCTTTGATTTTATTTCCTTTCTTGTGTTTGCAGTTGAAGATCCCGCGGAGATTCAGACTAGGTGGCTGCGGCGCGAGTTCTCCCCAGAAACCCTAGGGTTTCTGCCATTGTTTTGGGCCACTAGATTTGGGCCTCTGCTTTATTTCAATTTGGGCCATGTATTCTGGGCCCATTATTTGTTTTAGATTCAACTTTGTAAAAACAAACTGGACCCTTTTTTTATAAAAATAGGGCGGGTAAAATTTGGATATTACAGCTGCCCCTCTTTGCTCGTTGTTGTGAAACGGGAACGGAGTAAAGACTTTTAAAAATGCCCAATTTTTCCCGATCATGCTGGACCTTGGTACTCTTCTCCTTCAAGTAGCTTCATTCCTTTCTACTGCATCTTCAGAGGTATAGGAACTAAAGTTTCAATCTACTCCACTGCAACTTCAGAGAGATAGGATTATTGGCTTTAATCTGCTCCACTGCAATTTCAGGGAGATAAGATTCGCCATCTTCAGTATTTGAAATTCCAAGATTCGCTGTCATAGCTTCAATTTGTTTCGCTACAACGCCAGGGAAGTAAGACTCGCCGTCACGGCTTCAGTCTTTTAAATTGCAATGTTGAGGAAACGAGATTCGCCGTTGTAGCTTCAATCTATTCCACTACATCGCCAGGGAAGTAAGATTCACCGTCGTGGTTTTAATCTGCTCCACTGTAATGCTAAAGAGATAGGATTCGCTGCCCACAGCTTTAATCCACTCCACTTAAGCTAATCCAAACCTTAACACTAGGGAGATAAGATTCACCGTCGTGGCTTCAATCTGCTCCGCTACAACGCCAGGGAAGTAAGACTCTCAGTCGCGGCTTCAGTCTTTTAAATTGCAATGTTGAGGAAATGAGATTCACCGTCGTAGCTTCAATCTGTTCCACTATACTGCCAGGGAAGTAAGATTCACCGTCGTGGCTTCAATCTGCTCTACTGTAATGCTAAACAGATAGGATTCGCTGCCCACAGCTTTAATCCGCTCCACTTCAGCTACTCCAAGCCTTAACACTAGGGAGATAAGATTCGTTGTCGTGGCTTCAATCTGCTCCGCTACAATGCTAGGGAAATAAGATTCGCCGTTGTGGCTTCAATCTTTTCCATTGCAATGTCAAAGCGATAAGACTAAATATCTTCGATCTGCTTCACCGCCGGTACAGGAAGGCAATATCTGCTATCTTCAGCCTGCAGGCCTTGTGATCTCTCCAATCTGTTCTCTGAGGAACATGACCTCTATAATGAACCTAAATATGCCTAAGATTAGGATGGCATGATTGAAATGCATCAAATACTCCTAACTAGACATGTATGAATGGTATTTGCATGAATGTAGAATGCTATTTTTGAGAATGATCCATTTTCGCTTAAGTTATCATTGCTCGAAGTTTATTAAGGCTTTATCACTAATGCGCTATAGCCTGTTGTTTGGCTGGCGTCTCTAAAGAAACACTTGACCAGATTGCCCCCCACTGTAAACCTCCAAGTTTGATCCACTGGGATGCAAAATTTGTACCATCTTTTTCCCGTTGTAACCCAAGAGTAAAAGATTTGGCCTTTTCACAATCCTCTGCTATCAGAATTTAAGGGTACTGAATGTGAAACTCTTTGGTCTCTTACATCATTCCCAATGTGTCATACCAAATGCTCTTGCATAAACGAAGAATTTTCTTTTAAAGGGAACTTCTTCTTGGTGATTAAAACTTTTCCACCCACAAGATATCTTGACAAAATCTTAGACATTTCAACTTTCAAACTTGGCATGTTCTAAACAATAGTCCTACTTCAGGTTACTGTATTATTTAGAATCTTCCAGAGTAATATGCAAAACTTCCGTCGTGAAAGTATATTAGTCTATTAACCATTATTCTAATGCAACATGCTCGCACCGAGATTATGAAAGAAAAAGAACTTATTGAGAGCAGGTGTCTTGAAAAGAAAAAGATATTCAAGAATAGTGAAGGATAAAGTATTACAAGAACAAATAAATTCTGTATAAGTAATACGAAGACTAGATGCCTTGGATATCACCGCTTGAACTTCTCCGTGCAAACTAAGAACCATTTTGAATTTAACATGTGTCTAGGAGATCTATAGTACTTCATCGATGCCCCAAGATGTTGCCTACCCTTTTCTGTTGATTCGAGTATATCAATCTCATTACATGCCCCCGTCTAGTCAATGTTTGACCTGCCCTTTTCGAGTTTTCAAGTCAAATCCCCTTTGGTCTCAAGGCGCCCTTTGCGAGTTTTCACCTTGGCCTCTCTATTTTTTTAATTCAGAGCGCCCTTTGTGGGTTTTCACTTTGATTCCTCCTTTTCCCTCAAGTGAAATATTTCTTGACTGAATCAGAATTTACAGGATTTGGTAAGTTTTTACCATCTATTTCACTCAAAATCAAAGCACCTCTAGAAAAAGCTTTTTTTACAACATAAGGTCCTTCCCAGTTTGGCATCCATTTCCCTCTGAAATCCTTTTGTAAAGGGATGATCTTTTTCAACACCAAGTCCCCCTCATGAAATTCTCTAGGACAAACCTTTTTGTTATAAGCTCGCATCATTCGTTTCTAGTACATTTGACCATGACGAATAGCTTTTAGTCTTTTTTCTTCTATCAAGTTCAACTGATCATACCGAGATTGGATCCATTCGGCCTCATCCAACTTTAGCTCAGCCAATACCCGGAGAGTAGGAATTTCAACCTCAATGGGTAAAACTGCCTCAATTCCATAAACCAAAGAAAAAGGTGTTGCCCCAATAGAAGTCCTGGCAGATGTTCGGTAAGCAAGAAGAGCGAACGGTAACTTCTCATGCCAATCTTTGTAAGTTTCAGCCATTTTTGCCACAATTTTCTTAATATTTTTGTTGGCCGCCTCCATTGCACCATTCATTTTTTGTCGGTATGGCGATGAATGATGGTGTTTAATATTGAACTGACTGCAGACTTCTGCTATTGTGTTGTTATTCAGATTCAGCGTATTATCAGATATGATTCTTTCAGGCATTCTATATCGACATATGATCTCTTTATTCAAAAACCTACTGACTGCTGACTTCGTGACATTAGCATATGAGGCTGCTTCTACCCACTTAGTGAAATAGTCAATAACCACAAAAATGAAACGGTGTCCATTAGAAGCCTTCAGTGATATTGGTCCAATAACGTCCATACCCCACATGGAGAAAGGCCATGGAGAAGTCATAACATGAAAAGGTGAAGGAGGCACATGCATTTTATCCCTATAAATTTGGCATTTGTGGCACTTCTTAGCATAGTTAATGCAATCTCCTTCCATGGAGGACCAGTAATATCCGAATCTCATGATCTGTCTTGCCATGGTGAATCCATTAGCATGTGTTCCACAAATACCCTCATCCACGCATCCACGCATCTCAGCAGTACTCGATCCTTTCCCTTTTTATATATAATCTCTCAATCTAGAACATAGTCAATAGCTAACCTACTCAATGTCCTCTTATCATTCTCCGTTGCCTGATCAGGATATTCGTGATTCTTTACATATAGCAATATATATTGGTACCAGGGGCGATTATTATTCTCCACTTCTTCGATACTGTAGTAGTGAGCCAGGATCTCATAAATACTAATTTGAATGGGCTTCATATCCTCTAATTTATTCACTTCAATCATGGAGGCTAAAGTAGCAAGAGCATCAGCCATCTGGTTTTCTTCCCGTGGGAGATAGTAAAAGGTAATGTTGTCAAACTCTTCAATCAATTCCAAAACCAATTTCCGATAACGGATTAACTTGGGGTCTCTCGTTTCCTATTCCCCTTTTAGTTGGTATATTACCAATGCTGAGTCTCCATATACTTCTAGTGTCCTGATTTTCCGTTCTATGGCTGCTCGGATACCCATGATGCAAGCTTCTTATTCAGCCATGTTATTGGTGCAATCAAAATCCAATTTGCTGGTGACAGGATGATAATCTCCATTTGGAGATACCAAGATTGCCCCAATCCCATTGGCTAACGCATTCGAAGCCCCGTCAAAGTTTAACTTCCAAGATTGATTTTCTTAGGGACCCCCTTCAGCATTTGCCACATACATCAAGTCTTCATTCGGGAAGTCAAAATCTAGCGGTTCATAATCTTCAGAAGCTCTGCTAGCCAAGAAATCTGCTATCGCACTCCCTTTGATGGCCTTCTGACTTACATATACTATGTCGAACTCGGAGAGCAAGATTTGTCATCTAGCCATTCTCCCATTCAACACTGTTGACTCCATCATATACTTTAAAGGGTCTAATTTTGAAATTAGCCAAGTCGTATGATAAAGTAAGTATTGCCTCAACCTTTTTGTCGTCCAAATTAAGGCACAACATAATTTTTCGATAGGCGAATATCTCATTTCACAATCAGTGAATTTCTTGCTGAGATAGTATATCGCCTTTTCCTTCCTTCCAGTCGCATCATGTTGTCCCAGCACATATCCCATAGAATTGTCGAACACCGTTAAATACAAAATCAAGGGTCTATCTGGGCTAGATGGTGACAGCACTAGAGTATTGGATAGGTATTGCTTTATCTTTTCAAAGGCTTTCTGGCATTCTTCATTCCAAACACCAGGTTATATTTCTTCAGAAGACGAAATATGGGATCACATTTCTCGGTCAACTGTGAAATGAACCGAGCAATATAATTCAATCTTCCTAAGAAACCTCAAACTTCTTTATGAGTACGTAGTGGCGATAAGTCTCGTATTTCTTTGAATTTCTCTGGGTCAATCTCGATTCTTTTTTCACTGACTACGAAGCCCAACAACTTTCCTGACCTAGCTCCAAAAGTGCATTTCGTCGGATTGAGTTTGAGCTGGAACTTCCTTAATCTTAGGAACAATTTCCTTAGGACCTGTACATGCTCCTCTTCTGTTCTGGATTTGGCTATCATATCATCGACATAAACCTCAATCTCCCTGTGCATCATGTCATGGAACAAGGCTACTATGACTCTCTGATATGTTGCACCTGCATTCTTTAATCCGAATGGCATCACTTTATAGCAAAATGTTCCCTACAAAGTAATGAATATAGTCTTTCTCATATCTTCAAGATGCATCTTTATCTGATTATATCCTGAGAAACCATCCATGAAAGAAAAGAGTGAATATCCCGTTGTATTATCCACCAAAGTATAATCATGTGGCAATGGGAAATTATCCTTCGGGCTTGCTTTGTTTAGATCTCTGTAATCCACGCACATTCGTACTTTTCCATCTTTTTTAGGGACTGGGATGATGTTGGCTACCCATTCAGAATATTTGACCTCCTGCAAAAACCCAGCATCAACTTGTTTTTTTACCTCATCTTTTATCTTAAGCACAATATCAGGTCTCATTCTTCTGAGCTTCTGTTGAACTAGCTTACAATCTTCCCTAATAGGTAGATGATGCACTACAATGTCCATGCTCAATCCAGGCATATCTTGGTATGACCATGCGAAGACATCTTTGAATTCCTGGAGTAATTCAACAAGGTATTGTCTTGTCTTTGCTGAAATCTCTGTCCCAATTTTCACCTCTTTCCCTTCTTCTAAGCTCACAGTTTCAATTGTCTCTTTGTGACGCATGATCTATTTCTCTTCCTATTCTACCATCCTCAACAAGTCCAAGGATAAACCACAATCTACGTCACCTTCAAAATCATGCGATCCCTCTAAACACATGTTTCGTTCAAAAGGAAACTCTGAGTTTGTAGCGGCGTCATTCACGTCATTGATATACAATGACCTAATATGGTTACAAAAGAATGTATGAATTTATGTACCATTATTTGTGCAATATGATTATGAAAGAATAATTAATCTATTTACTTGTATGGAAAGAATAAAAGAATATTTGGTCGAAACAATTTCAAAGATGTATTTTATTAAAATAATGATATCTGAACATAAGCCTTTTTCACAAAGGAGTTCTTATTATTTCTAGGCTAAAATAACAAGCTTGTTCTGAACATTACTCTGAGAGAGTTCTAAAGACTTCAGGTATTTCTTCCGCAGTCCGATTATCTAGAATACTCCCAGGTTCAAAAGGGCAGATATCTAACATGCTCCCTTCATCATTGGTCTTCTCATATATGGCGTTGATGTGCACATTTTCCAACGTCTTTTCAATGCTTTCTTCAATCAGTACCCTTCTCTCAGAATGAATGGTCCCTCCAGATACGAAGGTTTTGGATATGTGAGGAATGATCATTGGCTCCCATTTGATTTCCTCCCCATTCAGATGCGCCCTTCTTCTTTCTTGCCTCCTTTCCAGCTCCTTCCTTCTCTGCCCTCTATCTAGCTTATACCTTAAACCAAAGCTGTCTTGTTTCTCTTTTAGTGCTGGGACCCCAATTCCCCCTTGCATGTATTTCCCTAATCCTCTTCTGGGTAAAGCTCCCTTTTCTACCAACAGTCGCAAACCCATCTCTGTAGTCTTGGATATTTTAGGCACCAGAACCTTGTCTCCTTCAGGAACAAATGTTGTATTCACAAACTCCGGAGATCGAAAAGAGCATTCCACCGACTCATCATTAGTATCCACATATGGCACCTCATTGGATACAGCTACTATGATATCCTCTTCGGCATTTATTGTTACCAGTCGACCTTCTGATACTAGCTTTAGTTTCTGATGTAATGATGACGGCACAGCCCCCTCCGAATGTATCCATGGTCTCCCCAATAAGCAATTGTAGGAGGGTTTAATGTCCATTACGAGGAAATCCACCTCATAAACTGTTGGGCCAATCAATAGGGGTATCTCAATTCTTCCCATGACCTTTCTTTCGGTACCATCAAATGCCCTCACTATGTTTTGGCATGTTTTCATGTGCGAGCTGTCTATGGGAAGCCTGTTAAGTATGGATAACGGCAACACGTTCAAAGCTAATCCATTGTCAATTACCACACCTGCAAAAGTATACCCATTGCATCGTGTAGTGGTATGCAAAGCCTTAGTGGACCCCATGCCTCCAGGTGGTATCTCATCATCGTTAAAGAATATGAAGTTATCAGCACTGATATTATTGACCAACCGGTCCAATTTGTTGACAGAAATATCATTGGCTACATAGGTTTCATTCAACACCTTCATCAACGCACTATGTGTACTTCGGAATTCAAGAGCAAGGCTAGTATGGATGTGCGAGTCGGCTGTTTATGCAACTGTTCGACCACATTATACTCACTATGCTTCAAAATTTTGAGAAATTCCACAGCTTCTTCCTCTTTTACTGGCTCGTTAATGGATGACACAGGCTCAGCTATTTCCCCTTTTGCTCCACTGTTACGGCCCTTTCTTTCACCAGCTCTGGATAGGCATCTATACCTCGATCATCTGTAATCTCTTTTCTAGGGACAGTTGTATTGCATTCGTAATTCCATGGTACTTTCTTACTATCTTGGTAAGAAAATGCTGCAGGTTTCTTTATTATGATCCTTGGCATTACTGGCGTTCTCACTTCATCGTTCTTTGGTTGCGAGATAATGACCACAGGCTGAGTTACCCTTGGAATATTTGTGGATTCGGATGTGCAGATACTCCCCTCTTTCTTAACCTCTTCGTAAAACTCTATTTCCTTGTCATCCATCAGGTTTTGAACCAAGGCTCTGAATTCTGTACATTCTTGAATCTCATGTCCATCCTCGTGATGGAACTCACAGTAGTTTTCCATCCTTTCAAAGCTTCTCTCTGAATCCAAAACAAACAATCCCCTTTCTACCATATTCCTCCAGACCCATCTCAAAAGAATTTTCACTTCTGCTATGTCTTCCTTGATTTTTCTACCCATGCTCCCACATATCATGTTCACTCCATTATCATTATGATTAGGTAACGGATTCTCTGCATTGGGCAAATCATCCAATTTAACGACGCCAATGCCTATGAGATTTTCAACCAACTTTTTGAACGCCGTACAATGTTCTATAGAATGCCCCACGATTCCAGCGTGATAATCGCATTGTGCGTTTCCATCGTACCACCTGGGGTACGGAGGCTGCAGAGGTTCTAATAAAAGGGAGAAACTACGTGTGCATTCAATAACTTTTGGTACAACTCCTTATATGACATTGGAATGGGCATAAATTGGGGCTTTTCCTTGTTTTGCCTTGTGTCGGCTTATTGTTTGTTAACAGCCACCTTTCTTGGCTGATTTACCGTAATCGTCTTTGAGAAACTGGGATTATTGACCTCGTTTTCCTTTTTCTTCGATGCTGACCTTCTGCTACTTTCTCTCGCATCTATCTTCCCGCTTTTGATAGCATTTTCTATCATTTCACCATTCATAATTATGTCGGAAAAGCTTTTAGTAGCACTTCCCAACATGTGAGTAATAAATAGAGCCTTCAATGTATTAACAAAGAGCATTGTCATCTCTCTTTCTAGAAGAGACGGCTGAACTTGGACAGAAACCTCCCTCCACCTCTGTGCATACTGCCAAAAACTTTCACCGGGTTTCTTCTCCATATTTTGTAGAGTGATTCTATCAGGTACCATATCAGTCACATGATTGTATTGTTTTATGAATGCCTGTGCTAAATCACTTCACGAATTAATCTTGGTACGGCTCAATTGATTGTACCACTTAAACGCTACCCCTATGAGGCTATCCTAGAAGCAATATATTAGCAGCGGGTCGTTATTAACATGCCCAGTCATTCGCCTACAAAACATGGTAATATGAGCTTCAGGGCTAGTAGTTCCGTTGTACTTCTCAAACTCTGGCATTTTGAACTTGTAAGGGAGTACTAAACCCGGAACCAAGCTCAATTCTTTAGCATCCATCCCATAGTAGCTCTCCGCACATTCCATCTCTCTAAATTTCTCTTCCAGCCATTTGTACTTTTCCTCTAGCTATTTTGGCAATTCATCATTCATTTTCTCCTTCCCAGCTGTCTCATCAAAGTCAGGGATAGCAGGATTAACAAGGTTAGCTCCGGGGTTAGAGCCTGATCCAGCCTGAAGATTCATTAGCGTCGCAGTGTCATCCTGAAATTGTTGAGGCTTAATGGTAACAGAGAACCTACGCGGGTATATCTCAACTTGCTGGGGGGTAAAGTCTGGAGGATAGACAGGCCCCTCATTGTCTCCTTCTTCAACATGAAGTACTGAGCCTTTTCCTTTATTAGTTCTCTTGTTCAACCATTGAGTTAACTGGCCATCATACTCCCTTGAGATTCCATCATTTTCTCTATCATTTTTTGCTGAATTTTCTCAAACTACTCATTCATTTGCTGTTGAAGTTGCTCCTGCATTTCCTTTTGGAACTGTTCTAGCCTTTGGTCCATGTCCTTAGTTTTCGATCGAGTACCGTAGAGGTGTTTGGTAGGTTGGTTGGTTTCCAGATTATCTGAGGAATTAATTAAAATCTTTTAGTGTTTATTATTATTATTATTTTTTGATGCATGCTATGCATGAAATGAATGCAAAAAGGCGTCAATTTTGATTCAATTCCATTTAAGAAAACTTTTCTAGAAAGCAAATTTCTTTACATAAAGTGAATTACAAATAAAGCTTTGCCCTATTACTCAGCATTCTAATCTTTCAAAGTAACACAGCTAACTCTTGCCCCCGATCTGATTCTAATTCGTACTTCACACTCAGCATGTCTGCCTGTACTACCGAAGTTTGTACGTGATCAGCTACTTCTCGGATCTGGACCACAGCTTCTTCCATAATATGATCTCTGCTCCTAATTTTGTTCTGAAAGTAGTGTAGTTGTTCATTATTACAATTTTTATTTGCTTCCAAGTGCTTGATCCAGATTTCACAATTTTGCAACGTCGGTTCTAGCTCTTCGATTCTTTTCTTCATTTCTTCAATCTTGCTCAAGCTTACTTTCAACTCTATTGCGGAATTTCGACTTCGATACTGATGAAGAGATCTTTCCAACTCAGTCACCCTATCTTTAACTCGCCCTTTTCCTGTTGACTTTCTGACAAACTCTTTTCTAAAGCCTCGTTTTGCCTCTGCATCTCTTGGAATTTCTGTTCCCATCTATCAGCTTTGTCCTTTTCTTCTCAAATTTCTTCTCGCCACTGTTCTGAAGTTTTTCTCAGCCCAGCAGTTCTCATCGACAGACGCAACTTTTTATAATCCGTCTTCAGACTATCCAGCTCCTCCTTAGCCTTATTTTTATCTTTCATTAATTTCTCAGTTTCAAGCTTCTGAACATCTAAGTCTAATCTCAAGTTCATCTTTTCTTCCTCCATCTGTTCTATCTTCTTTTCTAAATCCGTATTTCTTTTTTCAAAATTCTGTCTTATAATTTCCAACTCAGAAGGGACGGCTCGTAAAGATTCCTTGATTGACTGGTTGTTTCCCTGATTTAACTTAGGTGTATTATCGTTAATCCTCCTAACCCACCATTCATGATACTCAGTGGTTGTCATCAGACCCACAACTATCCTCTTCATTCAGCGAGTCTGTTTCTACACACTAGACATCTCTTGAATCTTCTTTCTATAACCATCGTCCTTGTATGAAAATTCACAATCAGCTATCCCTTGGGTCGCAGGTATAAATTTCCTTGACCTATATTACCTTAGCACCAATAATGGGGCATATCCAACAGCTCCCTAAATACCATGCAAAGGAACCCAATCAAAATTACCACACCTATACAGGATCTCATCTGGAAGCAACCAAGGAGCTCTCCACTCAACGTCATCCTCCTAAAGATTTTGAAGAATCACCATCCACTTCTCCTCCGAAATGTCGTCTCTCCTCGGCGTAGCTACTATCTCCTTTAGCGGTGAATAATTTTCAGAGAAAACCCGATACGAAACCTTATCCACCTTCCAAAAGTGACTGTGAAACCATGTGAGTAGAAGCTGTGCACATCCAATAAATCTACCTTCACCCATCCTTCGGCATGCACTCAATGACCTGAAAGTTTCTGCCAAAATTACTGGAATCGGTGTAACCTTCTTATTGAGCCAGTCGAATAAATCAGTGACTGCTTCATCCACATGTCCCAAGGCTTTATGGAAGACAACCAAGCCATATATACTTAAAGCAAAGACATCTAACCTCTTTCTTACATCTGGGTGTGTTAGAATTGTATCTTTCAAGCTTCTCCAAGGAACGCACTTACTATCCTCCTTTTGCTTAATCCGTGCAGCAACCCACTGCTCACTCATCCTTGTTATACTCATCAGTTTCTTTGAAAAGGTTGGCACATTTACCGCTCTCGAGTAGACCCTGTCTACTTGAAACTTTGAACATCGGAGTAAAGCCACATGTTCTTCTATCGTAGGCACCAAATCAACCTTCTTAAAGGTAAAGCAGCTGTAAGCAGGATTCCAAAATTGGGCGAGGGCTCGAAACAAACGCTTGTCTACCTTTATGTCAAAGCAAATAAGGCAAATCCCCATAATTATCTTAGAATAGCTATCTAACCTCGTCATTCCACTGATCTCATATCTCCTTCAATTCTTGCAAATTGTTTTGAGTTACACTGATGCGCGTAAAGTCCCATAATTCCGATACATACCCATCAGCCAAACTATCACCCTTTTTTTGCTACATTGTTTTAGACCAAGTTAGGACAGCCGCATTGTCCTCCACTTTATCAAGAAACCCTTTTTTCCATGACAAGCTTTCTATCTAGCAACTGAATATGAACTGACGCCTTTTATGGTGAAATGAAATGCCATGTCATGCAATCAAAATAAAACACAAAATTCAGTATCAAATATAAGCATATAATCAAATAAGAGTAAAACATCTATTAGGACATCTACAAGGGTTTAGTGTGGTTCTACCTAAGGCAAGCTCCTAAGGCTCATTATATACAGTTTGGCTCTAAAGTAAAGGTACCCAAACCAGCAGATTTCTCGATCTTCACCCATTATAGGCTCATATAGATTAAGTTCAGTTCAGGGGAATACACTTTCCCTATGACTATATGGAGATGAAAATCTCCTCTAAAACGGTGTCGTTCAAGTAGGGTTAAATTGAAATTCAAAGTAAATTAAAGGGGCGAATTAAAAAATAAAAAAAAAACCTAATTGGAAATATATTAAAAGGCAGAGGGGCCAAAAGCGCAATTTGCCCCTCCGCATAAAAAACACGCGGATCCTGGATCTGGGTCCGGTCGAAGTCGGGTCGGCCTCCCCAAAACGACATCGTTTTAGCGCCTGGGGGAGCCTAATGAAACGACGCCGTTTCGATAGGCTATTTAAGCCAAAAATACTTCAAAAAATTTCATTTTATTCTTCCTTCCAAAAAAACTCCAAAAGCCACTCTCTCGCCCCCATTAGCCCGGCCTCCAGTCCGGTCATTAGCCACCGCACTGGTCACCGATCTCCGACACCGGCACCGCCATATGCGGTGGCCAGAAGAGAGGAAAACCCCTATCCGGTCCCTCCAAAGCCCCTAAACGCAAATCCGGGCTCAAAATCCTCAAAAGACCAGTAGAAACACCTCAAAACCCCAAGAAACCTTTTAGTTTCAAGCCGTCTTTCATCGGAGACGGCTCCCTCGGCCGTTCACGGCTATCTGGGCTCAAAACACCAGGTTATTTCTTTCTGTTTCTTATTATTTATTTTTCTTAGCACATAGATAAAAACATATAATAATAAAAACTGTAGATTAACAAAGATAGAGAAATAAATATCAACCTTGGAATGATTTCTGCTCTTTCGATATTGAACTAACAGTGTTTTTGTTGTAAAGATAATTGTGTTTTTTTATTGATTTTCAATTTGTCCTTATTACAGTATATTAAGATTGCTTTTATAGCAATTGTAAATATACAAAGAAATCTGCTAATATCTATTTGATTTGATTTCGAAATCCTTGATTTTCTTTCCTTTCTTGTGTTTGCAGGTGAAGATCGCGCGGAGATTCGGACTAGGTGGCTGCGGCGCGAGTTCTCCCCAGAAATCCTAGGGTTTCTGCCATTGTTTTAGGCCACTAGATTTGGGCCTCTACTTTATTTCAATTTGGGCCATGTATTCAGGGCCCATTATTTGTTTTAGATTCAGCTTTGTAAAAACAAACTGGACCTTTTATTTTATAAAAAAAGGGGCGGGTAAAATTTGGGTATTACAACTATCAAACCCTAAAATTTTGACATTTTCACAATTTAGACCTAAAATTAAAATCTAACAAAAATCACCAAACAACACAACCAAAGGTTCAAATATATGGTTATCATAAAAAAAACAATCAAGATCCATCCATGATAACTTTTAAAATTTTTAGCAGATTCTAAAACGAAGGTACGGGCTAGTTGGACCTAGTTGCAACGATCTCAAAAACATAAAAATGACAATAAACGGGTACAGAAATCACTCACATGCAAGATACTATGTTTCGACGATTCTCCAAGCTTAATTTTCCATGGTTTTTCGGCAAGGTTGAAGATAGAATGAAGAAGAAAGTGCTTAATCTTTACTTAATTTTGTTTTAACTTTGTTTTAATTACAAAATTACCATTATACTAAAATTTTATTCAATTTTTCTTTAAATTTAATACCCATTACCTTCCGCTATCTAAAATAAGGACTATTTTCCCTATTGGTCCTCTCACATTTATTAATTAGGCCATTAAATCATCCAATTGTATTAATTGATAAATTTTGCATCTTTTACAAATTAGTTCTTTTTCATAATTAGCTATTCAAATGATAAAATTTACTAACCAAAAATTAATACAACCCTAATGACTCTAAAAATATTTCATAAACAATAGTTATGAGTCGACACGATAGAAACTTGTGGTCTCAAAACCACTGTTTCGTCACCACTGAAAATTGGGTTGTTACAGACATCACTAGGCCTAATGAATGTTGTAACACCCCTTAGCCCGTCAAGAAGACATGACATATATCAATCAGCCAAACAAACCGCCAAAAAGGGCTAAGGCGTTACTGATAGATTCAATTCTTTTGGCTTAATTTAAATCTTTGAGAAATCAGTTGTAAAGGTTCTTCTTTTAGTTAAAGATCATAATTCTTGGTTCATTTAGTAAGGCATCCTTAAAGAAAATAATAGGAATTAATAAAGGAAACCTTTAAAACATATGCTGCCATGTATGGCAAATACACTTAATAGAAAATGGCAAGTTTGTACACTGCGAATCAATGTAGTTTGGCGTGCACGTGAATAATAAAAGCTAGTTCCACTTTAAGATAAAAATAATACAATTGTGGGGTAAAAACAAAAGTTAAGTACCAACGCATATATACACTAGCTGCCAACTAGCCATGCATGACCCAAGATAGACAAGTGGCTCACTTGTAAGCACAACAATAGCGTAGTCTACTTCTACTACTTAAGCCTGAGAAAGAAAGGTAACAAATTCAGTTCAATTACACTTAGTGAGTTCCAAATGACATAGAATAGTTATCAGGTTACTGATAGTAACCCAAAAATAAAGACAATTTCGAGACTCAATCATACAGATACATTATACCAAGATGTTAGTACAGTTCTCCAGCAACAACACTTCACCACTATAATGCATACAGTACCCTTGGCGGGTGGAACAACGGAAATGTGCAAGTGTACACAATTGTATTAAGTAATATAGTGACAAGTAAATGTCGAGTTATAGTACCCACAGGGACTAAGAAAGAAAATATTTATGAAGTGTAAAATTAAACACTTTGGTGAAGAAAAATATGTTAATTTGAAGAAGTGACTTAAAAACTAAAAATTAATTAAGTAATCTAAGAAAAATAAAACTTAAAATTCCAATGCAGGATTAGTTAACAAGTTTAATCAATATGACATAAATGTGTTAGATCAATTACATTCTTTAACTTAAAATTACTAAACTCATGTTCATGCTGTTACGAATAATTTCACGACAACTTGGTATTTTGCTAACTAATGCACATACAAACTTACTAAACCAATTAATCTCTTGAATACATTACTACTTCAATTCAAAAAATTAATCAATTTCATAAGCAAGTATAAGATTAAGTGAAGTAACAACATATTCTTATATTGAAATAATTTAATCACAATAATCTTACAAGTTATGCAAGGCTAATGTATCGTTTAATACCATCGTTAATTTAACCTTCAACTACCTTAGAAGATTAAGCATGCACCAATTAAATATTGTGTCAATTAATTAAAATTTCAATACGATTAATAATTAATTCATTTTTTACCTTACAATTATAATGCAAGTATAACATATGCATGATTTTATTTAATTGAACAAATTACCAATGCTTAATAACAACACGAACACGATTATAATAATTTAAGTGGACAGAATGTAATCAATCTAACACGAATTAAATTTAATACATTTTAATTAAGTCAAGAATAAGACATAAAAAATATTCATGTTCATGATCACAACATGAACAAGACAATTAAAGAGAAGGGAACTAAAAAGCAAATTCAATATTTCTCCGAAGCCAGACTAGTACTCTCCTCTCCTTCTCTGCTTATTTTGTCAATCCAAGGCCTTCACAAACACTTGAATGCTTCTGCTCCAAGGTGGATGAAAGCTCTTTTTCAAGAAGGAAGTCGGCAAGGGAATGAAACAAGAAAAAGGAGAAAATAAAGAAGGGGAAGAAAGAGAGAAAGTGAGTGAAAGACAGAGACGTATAAAAATGAATGGGAGTGAAATGAGGAAAGGAATAGGAGTATATATAGGTGGGAATGACTGCTAAAAATAGCAAATAAATTTCAGCCATTCAAGCTCACTTGGCCGGCCATGCATTAAGCAAGTTTGAATGTTTCAAACTTTGCTATATTTAGCTTGAGGTAAAAAGTAAAAGGCACAAAAAGTAGAGGGCTTTGAATAGCATTTAGGGGAAGCTAAAGGGCTGGTTTGTAAGTATGAAAATCAGAAAAAATCAGCTGATTGGATCAGCTATAGGGAAGGTTTTGGGCTGCCCAATTGCTTGGTGGTTCAGCCCTCTGTACTTAGCACAGTAGGCCACTTTCTTTTTCAAACTTTATATTAAGTTTTTATCCAACTAATGTTGGATAAAAATTAATTAAAAAGTATGTATAATAATCATTATTGGACTGTCCTTGGCTGGAAAATAATTTAGCCATGCTCTTGATTCACTTAATGCAAAAATTACCCCAATGGTTCAAGTCTTTCGAGGTGTCTGTCAAGCTAATTTTCACCTTTTGTGCAAAACTGTCGAAAATAAACCAAATTTGTGAAAATTTATTATAAAAATAATTAAAATTCAATATGTTAATAATTTAAGTTCAAGTTAATTATTTTATAATTAAAGTATGAATTTCGACAAAAATTACTACTAAACTGCATGAATTATAGCTCAAAAGGTGCTAAAAAAAGTCTATATCGTCGACTTATACATAATTTCCTCAATCATGTATGTTTACCTATGACACAAACTTGTGCCAGCCTCGGACCCATATTTTAGAAATCAGAATCGCATATCAGCAAGGTCGAGCCGTAATTTGCTAGTTTAGTTTGCAATAAAGATGCCCTACCGAAAGCATCATAAATATTGTTTCTTTTCACATGTCACAGATAGTTTGGTACTGGGCTCGTACATAATGTGGGTATTTTTACCTCGACCATGGCCATGCTCACACACACATATCACAAACTTACTACATACTCGTTAATACAAGACACATTGACCTATCTTCAGTAGGGACAACTTACCTTTTACACCCCACATATCATAGAATTTTTATAACTCAAAGGAAACAAGAAAGAACTCACCAGGAACTTTAGCATAAAATCTACTCTATTGATCATTTGCCTCGATTGCTCGAACCTTCACTAGCTTCTTGAGGTAAATAAGAAACAACCATAATTATCAGACTATTCATCTACTAAAAATTTGATCACGCATGCATTGATGTAAAGACATATAGAAGAACACAGAGAAACAAAGGTGAAACATGCTGGCTATAGGCATCCTTATACAGCACAGACAATGGAAAATAAGCTTAGTGGGAAGGTCGGAAATCCCGCTATCACCCTTGAAAATTGAAGCTAAATTTGCTTAACAAGATTTGAAGTCTAATCTTTTTACCAAATGCAACTACTGCCATTAATCAAAGTCATAAAGCATTGCTTGTAGGCTTAAGTAACCAACTAAACAGGTCATTCGACTACCTAAACATATCAAGTTGCCATCTATAGCACTCTAGTTCAATCCCAACTAGATCTCAACTAAACTCTAACGATACTTACCAAGCTATCATTTCTACATAAAATAATCATATCGCTCTAGGAACTAACAAATTCACCTAGAAGATTTGGGGTTGGCGGATCGTCTCACAAAATAGTCTGCTAAACCCTAAAGTTGGCTAAATGGAAAATTCCAACAAGGCGTCCCTCACAAGGGCGTACTAATAAATTCACGTAACACATCAACCCAACACTTTAATTGATAATTAACCCCATACTACTCTGGCTTACTCAATTATACGCCAACAAAATATCAATATAATCTACGACAAGCGGGCTATTACAAATGTTTCACATGTATGCTGTAGTAAATAAAACATAAGTACTTAATTGGGACAAGAAAAGCTCGATATCAAATTGAACATTGAAGTCAAACTCAAGTACATAATAAAAAAAAACTCAAGTACCAAAGTGAATATTGAAGCCAAACTCAAGTGCCAAATTGAGATAAAAAATCATATGCTAAATTGATCATTGAACCCAAACTCATAGTAAACCATTTTGAAATTATTCAACCAAAATTTACCCTTAAAAACCCACAATCTCACTAAAATGATATTAAAACTCCATTGTTATGCTATTTCTACGCACATTTCGTATACAAACAACTTCAGATTTCAATTAAGAGGGAATGGGAAGAAGAATTTATATTGATGATTTGCATAAAAAGAATTCAATTTTGCACAAAAAAATTAACAGACATCTCCACCATTTCTCTCTCTCTCTTGATCTTCTTTTTCTTAAAACACTTTTAACATGTCCTTACTTGAATGGTAGGTGGTATCAAATGTTGTATTACTTCATTGTCATCAAATGCTTAGAAAATTGACAAGATTAGACAAATAAGAAAAAAAATATTGTGGAGTGTGTTTTCAAGATCTTGGGTTTGGAAAAATAAAACTGTGTACCAGCCATAAATATGTTAAGTGGAGTTAGACATAGAGAGGATGAGTCCAAAACTAAGGTGGTTAATGAAGAAGTTATAGCCATTGTGCTACTGGATTTGGCATTAGCTGCAATGGTAGTCATATTGGCAATGATAGTAGGGCTAGAAGAACTCTCACTAGCTACTACTACTGTTGCCATGTTTTAGCCACTATTAGGGCCTTGATAAAAAAGAATTCCTTTAAAAACATGCCCTTTGATGTTCACTACTATCTGATAAGCATATTGATCGTCAACATCCTCAATGTTGCTCACTATCACACATCAAAACAATGCTCAGAACAAAACATCCATAATAATAACTTCAATTCATTTATTAGATTGGATAAGTAAAATTAAATTTGGGTTTTCTTTATTTTTACGATTAACAAAAATACGAATAGGACAATTGAGTTATACACAAATATCAACTTGAGAAGAGATAGAGAAAAGAATGCAAAGGAAGAGGTTAAAAATATGTGTAAAAGGGAAATTTGCTATAGGGTTTACTATGGAGGTCGATTATACACTAGTCAAAATTAATATATGTGTTTTTATTTGCTTCTAAATTTTCTTTTAAATTATTAAAAAAGAATGGATCTTTGAGAGATAATACCAGATAAAGAATATATACAACAATAATGGAACTTCATCTAACGTGTTTGTTGTTAAACAAGTGCAAGCAAGAGAAGAACATGTTGGATTCTCTAATTTTCTTTTGATATTCTCTTTACGAAGCTGGAGTTGTTGTTGTTGCTGCTGCTGCAAAGTAGTAAGACTTTGTTGCCTTTGTAACAACCCAATTTTCAATAGTGCCAAAAAAGGCAATTTCAAAACCCCATTTCCATAAACCAAGTCCGTAAATATTAAATTATAATATTTAAGGAGTTGCTATAAAAGAATATTAAATTTCGATTCTTTAATTTTTCCTATTAATTTCTTAATTAGGGTACAATGACTAAATTATAAAAATTTTATCGCAATAAGTTTTTAATTGGTCAAAGAGTAAGGGACTTAATTGTAATTAACCAAAGGACTAAAATAGCAAATAGACCTATTTTAAATTATATAAGTGGATGGTAGCATTATAAATTAATTAACTTAAGCAATTATAAATTGTTTAGTTAAAATATGATTAAATTAAATATAATTAAAGGATTAATTTACCTATAAAAGAAACATTAAGTGGAAAAAAAGAGAAGAAGCCTTCATCTTCATCTTTCTCCACTGAAGCCACCATTGAAGAGAATCTTTCAAGAGTTTAAGCTTTCGATCCTTAATTGGTTAGTGCAATTAAGTCATTTTCTTATAATTTTTTATGTTTTTGAGGTCATGGGAGCTATATTTAGCTAGCCCATGTATCGATTTGCAAAACTGCTAAAGTTTTTGAATGTTTTTGTTGTTGAATTCCTAAAGAATTTAGTGTTAAATTGATAGATTTTAAACTTAGATGTGAAAAAAGACTAGATTGTAAAGTTTAATTGTTAATTCTGTTCAAAATGACCAAAGTGTAGAAAAAGGTTAAGATACGTATAACATATCATTAAGGTTATACGCATGGTGGATCAGCGATTTTACATGTTATTATGAAATTTAACATTTGTTGCAAATTCTTCGAGTTGTACATATCGTAGGCTTAGCCCGAATGAGAAATCTATTATAATGTCAGCTTGTATGAGCAAATCTATTATAACAACAACTTGTGTGAGCAAATCCATTATAATGACAGCTTGTGTGAGCAATTTTATCATACTGTTAGCTTTTGTGAGCAATATATTAACCTGTGTATCCGAGTTCGCTTAACTATAGTTCTATCGAGTGATATTCAATAGATTAGAAATGGAACTTAATGATAAATTGAAAATGAAATGGTGAGATGAAATAGAATTATTGATGTTTGATATGTGAATGGTTACATGATTCCGCTAAAGCCTTGATATTACTTATGATTTGGAAATAGGACTAACACGTTTATTTGGCGATGTTATATGTCTATTCATATCATAATATGACAAAGGATAACTAAGTTGAATGCCAATTTGATTAGTTTAATCGTTTTAAATATTCAATGTATGTTTAAATTCCATTTTGAACTTACTAAGCATTTCATATGTTTACCCTTTTTTTTCCCTTTTCTTTATAGATCGCCACCTTGCGGACCACATCAAGTCGGATCATCCTAAAGCTCACACTATCCTATCACCAAATTGGTAGCTTTTTTATTGTTTAAGGTTTGAAATTATGGCATATACATAAGTGTTTTTTATATGTTAATTGTGATTGCTAATCATAATTTGAAACCTTTCTAATGCATGATTTTGGCAAAGCTAATGCCTAATGAAAATAGTATGTTTTGGAAATTGTGGTTGAGTTATACATGGCACTTAAAATAACATGATGGCACATAGATTAGCATAGATGATAAGTTTATTTTTTGAATGGCTAGTTGGTTAGATAAATTATTTACAATTGAAAAAGTTTAATTGGTATGTTTTGTGTTATTTGAAGTTATATTGAATTGGTTGAATGAAAATGGTTAAATGGTTTGTTTTGACAAGTTTTTGGTATGGTATGGTTAAGTTGAATTTGAGTATTTGAACTTGTTAGGTAAAACTCATTTGATATAGGAATTTAGTGGGCTACATGTGATGTTGCGACATCACACCCAAAATTTTACGACATTGACTCTATTTTATTTTGAAAACTTTGCAATATGATCCGTGATCAGGGAAGCTTGTATTTGATCTTTATTATTGCGACACCAAACTCTAAAAGTCGCAACATTGACCTTAAATGATTGAAAAAATTCGCATAATAACCCTTAATGATTTCAGGATGGTATCAGGCTTTCGTAAGCTCGTGTAAAAACCAAGAATGAATGAAAATAGTACATTTCATTAGTACATGTATTTACTGGTATAATGATTCGAATTGAATGTTATATGATTGTAGTTGCTCTGACAATGAGTGTAGCATTTCGAAGCTCGGACCTGGTGATCAGGTTGGGCGAGGGGTGTTACAGTTTTTCACAGCGTTTGGTAACAGGAACCCAAGTTCTTTTGATAGGGGTTTGGCAATCGAATCCTCAGCTCTTACAACAAGTTCTACACCTCATGTGTGGACAATCTTTCTTAGCTTAATTCCCAAAATCTTGGCAATTCATGCCTCATTTTCCTCCTCCTACTATACTACTACTTTTTGTAATCACGAAGCCTAATCTCGAGCTAAAAGAATCCTCAAATATGCTTATGGAGTTCCTACTAAGTCCAACTCCTAACCCACCTACAGACAAGTAAAGATCTTATTGTTTCCATAGCTCAAAACCCTCATAAGAAATGTCTTCATTTTTGTACCAAAACCAGTTGTCGGGTTGAATTTCTAGTTGATGTTGTTGGTTGTAACTTCCTCTTTCTCCTAGTGAGAAACACCCAAACATTGTCTTTTCTCACACCTCAACTAATAATCCATATTAGAAACTTCCCTATCTGTTTCGATTCTTGTTTTCCCCTAGCTATTACCAATTCTCCGTCCTGAATGTGTTACTATTAGCTTATTATTAATCTTAAATTGAAAGTGACAAATACTAGTAGCATTTTTGTATTGCTTATTTTGTTGTTGGTGGTGGTGTTCATTCCCCATAATTGCAAGAAAGAAAATGTTGATTTTGGATTAAAAAAAGAGTGGGCAACACGTCAAGTTCTGTTGGAGTTCCTTCTTTCCAATACTTACAATCAATATCTTCTTCACGCTTCCACTCTCCAAGTCTTTTTTTTACAATTATTTTATCTTGTTTTCCTTGTTGCAAAAACAAATAATTTAAGATGTAATAAACTAATCATTTATAGCTTTTTTTTTTTACAAAAACGCTGCCGCCGTGCCTTTCATTATCTTTCATCTAAGTTTGAAAGTTTCTTCCCATTAGCCCATCTCTTTTTCCTTGAAATCTTGGAGGTTTTCCTCACACTTTTCTCTTGTATTGTCTAGTGAAGAAATCAAAACCCAAAAAGTTAGAAAAAAAAAGGGAAAAAGGGAATTTTTTACATAAAGAAATAAAATTAAGAGAATTCCGTCTTACCTTTTTCTCGATTTCTTTTGTGCATATAAGCAATTGTAGTTTCTATCTTTCTCTTTCTCATTCCCATTCGATGCTCACTTTCTCCCCACCAACTTTGTTCCCGTAAAACCGCTACTTTTTTAGTTTTTCTTTTGTTGTTTGGTTAAACACGTTTTGCTTAAATAGATACAGAGAGTGTGTGTGTTTGTGTGCCAGGGGAGGAAAGGGAATCCACTTTCATTGATGTAAAACTAATGTAGTTTTACACCTACTCATAATTTTTATACGATTATATTTTAACAATCCAACTGTTGAATTTATCAAGATATTTGTACTAATTTCCTATTTGTTAATACTCATTTCAGGCCTCAAAATAAATACTCTATTATTGCTAGTAGTTGGGCCTTTAGGCCTTTTATATTCCCTTGGGCCTTTAGGAACTTTTCCTTTACCCTTGTCCACTTTCCCCTTCCCTTTAGACCCAGTTGGACCCTTATTAAACATTTGATGCGAGTCAATATTAAGCAAAGATAGAACTTCATTAAGAAAATTGTTGATTAATCTTATTAGAGATTTTATCTCCTTGAAATTCCTCCATTATTGAACTCTTGATTTCCAATTGATTTGCCAACCTCTCTACGCCCTTTTCGTCTTGATTTATGCTCCACTAACATTTAAGAGTCAAACTTTTCTCCTCCACACTCCATTTCACCTACATCACTTATAGTTGTTGTATTCTAGTAATTTCTTTATTTTCATCATTGGAATTAAGAGTTGGACATCCCTCTTTAACGTGACCATAATAACCATCATTAAAACGAAGATTTGGAAGCGCCTCATACTCTACTTTCTGAATGCCTCTTCAATTCTAATTTTAGAGATCAAAAAATTTCTCAATTTTACACAAATAACCTTTCTTGCAAAGCTCTTACAAGTTTCATTTCCTTTGCTATAAGTTATTTTAACAATCCTACTAGTACTCTTTTTATACATGCACTCGATAGTTTTGGTAGACAGATTTAGACTATTTCATTATGAGGATAATCTTACATAATAAAAAAAGGGCGTCCATGATTGAACAGTTAAATACTAGCCAAAAAACACCCATTAACTTTTAGAAGGACTTTTTCATAATCATTAGCTTATTAAAGTTTCACCGGATAATAATCATTTGCAAAATCGATAAGAGGTATACTCTGCAATGACTTCATAAAAACATAGATCTTGTTCAAAGTCTATCTTTTAACCCAATAACTTGATTACCACTGGACATAGTTTTTGCTACAAGTGTGTGAATTCATTCCGAGAAATTATTGATGGTACCTCATTAATAATTTCCATACGAATATCTCCATCTTCTGGGATGATATCATCTTTCTCATTATTTTTGCCATCATTACCCATACTATGTTGACCAACAAGTTTGTCTCTAAAGGATACAAATTCCACCATGGGTGAGTCTATAGATTAATCTCCAACATCAGAGGGTTTATCCTCACAACCATGAACTTTCTTCGTTACTCACCGACTATTCTCAAACACTAAGAGTCCCTTTGGATAGACATTTACTTCTAATGCGGTGTGTTTAGATTTCTATTTGTCCCACGCTACAGTATCAAATCTTATCGTCACCGTTATTTTTACACTAAGCGCAAGTAAACGCACCGCCCATCCAAAAGAACCCTAAATCCTCTATTCAAAATGCCAACCTACAAATCTTTTTTTAGTATAAATATTCAGTTAGTTTGTTATATTTAACATTAATTTTTTGATATATACATACTTAGGCATCTTATTAACTAAAAATTTTTAAAAACCAAACGCAAACAAACTATTGTCAGCCAGTGTTATTCTCTTTGTTTTTTTCCCGAACAAAAATGTCAAAATGTGCAAGTTGGTATATGGCCTTGATTTATTCATACTTCAAATAAAGCAATATTTGGGTGGACACCTGACAAAGACTATGCTACTTTGAGAATAGGGTTGCTTGGATTTAACATGATCCGTCTCGCAACATTATTTGTATTTGATTTTAAAGTAAAATAAAATGGTCTGTGTCTGTGGCATAATGTTAATGAGTTGATTTGATCATAATTTGCAACCCTTTTTTTTCTTGTGGAGATCAATGCAAAAAGAGACCGGAAGTCAAATGTAGTTCATATTCATAACAATGATTACGATATTACAAGCCAGATGGATTTGTAGCTACCTAAAAGACATAATTACATACAAACATATCTCCACAACAGACATGGATGTCTCCTACTTCCAGATAATTAAGCAAGGAACCTAGTTTAGACCCAATTGTTTGAAAAAGACAACAATATATCTAAGAAAGATATATACAACCAGTTTTACTTTCATCAGGTTCTTTCGTTTGATTTCCATCATTCTTATCATTTTCATCCTTTGCTTCTTCTTCTTGTTGAATCACATCTTCTCCAACTTTATCCTTTTTCGTGTTAAGGTACGTAATGAGACCATGGAGAGCAGCTTCAGGGTCATCACTTTTGATCATCAATTGTTGCGCCACTTCAGCTGGGGTAACCTCAACAACCTTAATCAGGTCATCAATGGGACCAAAGAGTTTATCATCTTTGATTCCAAGATATGTAGTTGCAAGTTTTCTGAATCCTGTTGGAGTACAATATCCCATATGAATATGCACATCCATGCGCCCTGGCCGCAACAGAGCAGGGTCCAACTTCTCTTTGTGATTCGTCGTGAAGATGATGATCCTTTCATTCCCACAGCTCGACCACAGTCCATCAATGAAATTCAATAGTCCCGACAATGTTACCTACAGAAAAATTAAAACACACACACACACATAAATCATCGTTATCTAAGCTAATAATAATAATTTTATAATGTTATAGCTTAGAAAGTTTAATGAGGTGCTTACTCCAGGATCAATGGCTGAAGGACGATCGGTTCTTCCAACTTCGCCTTCCTTCTCACGGTCATTTTTTAACTTGCCACGATCTTTTGAAATCTTTGTGCTGCAATCTATATCTTCAATTAGAAGAATAGAGCGGTTTGTGGTGGAAGTAAGTATACGTCTAAGATCGGCATCATTTCGAACACTTTGGAACTCGAGATCATACACGTTGTAGTTCAAGTAATTTGCAATTGCAGCTACCAGTGAAGATTTGCCAGTCCCTGGAGGACCAAACAAAAGGTAGCCACGTTTCCAAGCCCTCCCAACGTTTTCAAAGAAATCCTTGCGTCCCACAAATAAGTCCAGGTCATCCATAATAAACTGCTTCAGCTCTAGTTCCATAGCCAAAGTCTCGAACCTTGCCGGGTGCTTGAAAACAGCCGATTCCCACCTGGAACGATCTTGGTTATAGGTATAGATGTTGAGCTTTTCTCGCTTGCTCAAGATTGTTTGAGCTGTCTTCGCTATATGGGGAAAATACTTTTGTTCAACAAGTTCCCTAGCTCTTTTCTTGCACGTCAAGTGATAGGTTTTTTTATCAGGGATGTAGTACTTTTCCGATTCTTTAACATGCAGAGTCCACTCCAAGGTTATACCTTCGAATTCATCGATGATTTTGCAATCGGAAGGGATCTTCCGTTTCGGCGGCGATGTTGGGTTGTTAATGTCATTGGAGCCGAGGAGAAGTTTGTCGGTGGAAGGGCCGATTCGGGTAGGAAGGTAGACCTCAACAGCTCGAAAAGTTTCGTTATAAACAGCTTGCCAGCGTTCTTCTATGATGAAAGTGAAGTTGGAGGATAAGTATTTGGATACCAGATTAGAGAATTTGGTGTTGATAAACCTTTGCATCGGTTTCGGGATCATTTCATTCAAGATTGTACGGATTAACATGGCCATTGCTGAGAGGGAAGCATAAGCAGCAAGGATGGTAGACATGGAAGGTAGCTCTTTCAAAAGGGAAGCCATTTTTGGATACAGGGAGAAAAATTCGATGGAGGAGAAACGAAAACTGAAGTGGGTTTTAAGTGTGGCCTGGTTTCTGTAAGGTGGAGACTACTCCTTGACTTGGATTGAATGTAGCAAATTCGAAGATGTATGTTGTTTAATCTAAAATAGCGTCACGAGGAAATTGTATGGAAGAGATTAAGTGAGAGACTGTTTTTGGACGGCTACTCTATGTTGAATATTACACACCAGACATTGCCAAGCTGCTTCTTTAATTAGACTTTTTGAGTGCAGAACATTGGGGGATGTGATGTTAAATACAGTCAGCTATGGAATACAGCCAATACTCATGACAATCTTGCCCAACCTAACCAGTTGTTAACATCTCATACTTTCACTATAATCACATGAATATAATACTAGTTACAATTTTTTTTCCTTAAAAAAAAGTGTCATTCGAGTAAATTAAAAGTTAAAAAATTCAATAAATGTATTTGTCCTAAAAAACAGATCACCATGAAATGAGTGTGATGGAGAAAATACTATACTCTCATGTCCCTGAGACACTGACAAGCCACATGTTCTAAGAAGATAGTATAAACACTACATTTTTATGTTTCTTACAATCCTCATGTTCTGAAGGATTTGGTTGCATTTCAGAGAAATTCCCCTTACTAAGAACTATTGAAGGACTTGAAAACAAAATTGGATACCTAGCTAGTTGACTAGATAATAATATTGTAAAATCTTAGGCTTTCCTTGTCTTTTCTCTTTACAGCACACCATACAACAATTTCCTTTACTCTTTCCATGTCAAGCCTAAATCACTTTCTCTTTTTTTTTTTTCTTTTTTTTTTGAGTGTGTTAGGCTGAGCTCCAAAGTCCAAAATCATCAGCCCCTTAGTTAGGAAGCTGACAGGAAATTGGAAAATTTTTCAGTTTTTTAAATTTTTAAATAATAAAAATAAAATTACACTTTAATCCTTTAAAAATGATTAAAGAAAATTTACTCTGATTTATTGTTCTCCTGTTGAAAAGAAATAGAGATACGAAAAATCACAATTTCATACAATCTCTTCTCACCATTTTTATCTTTTTATGCTTTTATATAAAATCAATAAAACTCAATCACAATAAATTTTGGACACGACATCATAAATTTAATCAAACCCTCAATTATTTTAAATCAAATTTCTATAAATATATTTGTAAATAATATTTGTTTTTTACCTATATTATTAAACTCCTTAAAATAATTTATTATACTTTTATGTAGTTTTGTCATTTAATTTAAAAATAGACGATATTAATTTATGTTAAACCTAATAAAAGTTAAATCTATAATTTATTTAAAATTAAAATTATTAAACTTTCTTTACTTAGATTAATTTATTGCAAACTTTTAAATTGATTTTTTAAATAAAATTTGCTATATTAAAGTATTGGACATTTAATAATTCATGGACTAAATTACAGTAAATGAATACATAATAAAATATAATTTTAAAAATTTACATAAGCCATTAATATAAATGATTAGAAATTTTACACTTTTAAAATATAATTATTTTCTAGTATACAAATATAATAATTAAACATTCAGAAAACTTGTTTTAGGAAGATATCGTTTTTCATTCACGTGCTTGTTGCTTACAGTACACCAAGCATTCCCCACACGGGTTTAACACTATTAGTTGAGTGAGCTTTGTTCCTTACAAGTTGCTAAAGAAAGTCTTTTAAACTTTTTACCTTTCTTTTACGAAATACCAGCATATAATAACCATTCACAGGAGTTATTAAGCATTTACCTTTGACTGGAAAAATGCTTTCTCCTTTTGTTTTGTTTTTCCTTAAAAGTGGAATTTGTTTGACTAAATCTATAGATATTAAACTAGGAAGATGTTGATGCCGTTAAACTTTGTCATCATGGAACCACCACCTGGTCTGCTTTGGAGATCGACCATTTCTACAGTTCTTTACATAGCGATCGTTGTCTTCAGGGCATTGCTGCAAGCCATGATTAATGGTATTAAAAGATGTAGAGGAGATTTGAAGACACAAGATTAAGATAACAATTGACCCATTTGCTGTATCATCAAATAATCTGGAACCATTCAGGACATGGTCATGATTTGCAAGAAAAGCAGTCTTCATTTCTGGTCTGGAAACTTTGAGACCCAAATAAAAAATCGGTAGTATGCCTTGTGCATGACAAACGGTTCTTGAAGACAGTGCAATAAGAAAGCACCACGAAAATTAATTGAATTTGTAATCAAACCTTCACAGTTGCGCTTGATAGCATGGAGAGAATGCTGATACATATAGAACTAACTGTCATGGCTGGGGACCATGAATCATATAAGATATCTACAAAAATACAATGGAACAATCATGTATTATATGTCTGTCTTGTTGCAAGTTATGAAATAATGAAAGCACATACAAGTCAAAACTGAGCAATATTACTGTGTGTGTGTGAACATTGGAATTTTACAAACATTTTTTACATTAACAAATCTATAATTTGAATCTGGCAAACAAATGTTGGGAAGTCACAGCAAGTATATAAAAAATGTTATCCTTAGCTCATTTCTCAAGCTACTCTAACCCCACCTTGTCCAGTTGAAGAAACCACAAAAGGAATAAAAATCAAGTCTCAACCTTGCCAATGAAGCCATGCTCTTTATGCAAATGCAGAAGAGATAACCTAAGATCACCCATTACTCTAACAGATAGGTAGCATCACCCGACAGCCATGAACAAAAAGAAAAAGGTAACGAAAACTCCCCCTAAAATAAAACCAATTCCTGGTGAACTCTTGCAAAGCTCATGCTTAAAGGGAAGAACATCTATACCGCATAAACCAACCATCTTTAACTTTCTTTTTCTTATCATTATATGATGCATCTCTACGACTTAAAGCAACCATCTTTAAAGTTCCTTTTCCCCTTCCTTTTCCCTATCATTATACAATATTAGAGACAAAGCTAACCATAGTTTTCGGCTACCGGTTGTAAGTATTAGGAGACTTGGAATTTGGACTTCCACCTTTTTTTTTTCTTGTTTCATATAGAATACATTTTGGTGAAAAGGATAGGAAGATAGATGATACAATAATATGAATATCTGTGACAATAATCTCACATAAACCTTCAATGATCCTTTTAACAATGTCAAAAAGGAAAACATTTTCAAAGGTAACAACAAATTACTGAGGAGGCAATAGTATCCAAAACACCCCATCATTTTCAAAGGACAAATGGATAAAAATTAAGAAGAAAGCAAAGGGAGAAATCAGATCATGACATGTCTACTGCAATAAATATTTATATAAAAGATAAAAATATATTAGAAAACTTGAGAGGAATCGAAAATCACTAAAAAACAGAGCATATTTACGGAAAACTAATATAAATTCTTACCTAAACAAATATGGCCATTGCTATAAATATGTGGATGGAGAGGTGCCGGTTGAAGAAATATCACCTGCCACCAATGTAACCCCCAAAAGAAACAAAACAGAAAGTGCAAAATTATTAGAATGGAATTGAAGAAAAAAAACACTAAAAAATGGGGTCTTGAGTAAAAACCAAACCTGGGGAGCTTCCATAGGGTAATGTTCAGGGAAATCCACTTGAAGCTGATAGGTTTCATTGGTGTACAAAGTTCCCGCAGCTCCATTTACTTCAATCACCCACCTTTAAAAAAACAAAAAGAAAATAAAATTAAAAAAAAGTATCAATTTAAAAAAAAATACAGAAAAGAGAGAATCAATGCAAAACCTTTGAAGATTATCAGTGACTTTGTGTTTGAAACCAGAAGGAGGGTTGACCTGCCACTCTACCAGTTCCTTTTGCAGCCGATTGCATGCAATTTTACTTAGTGCCTAAACAAACAACCCAAATCAAATTCCCATCAAACCAAAATTGACAAAAGAAGGGAAAGGGAGTGAAGTAAAGGAAAGGAACGGAACCTTGCGAGAAGAGGCGGAAGAGCTGCTCATGCTTATATACGGTGCGTTTGGGTCCTCTCTTTCTATAAATATGAGAGTCTCTTGGAAATCAAAAAGGAAAAATAAAAGAAATACTACGGAACAACAACAATGAAAGGAAAGGGAAGAGCGCTTTTGAGAAAGAGAAAGAAAGAGCGACGATTTATGAGGGGAGTATTTGGCCCCTCTTTGTGTTCCCCACCGTTACCTCGCTTTCTCTCTCTCCTTACTCCATGGCTTATATTTGTCAAGGCGGTTTTTCTTTTTTCCACAAAAAAAGTCTTCCAAGTCAATTGATTCAACACTCTCTACGATGTCGTTTCTACCGTCCTTTGATTATCCTTTTTCTATGGCACATATGCTCCCACTATAGTCCACGTTTTAAATTGGTTTTTAAATTTTAAAAATATTCTAATTCAGTTCTTGAAGTATTTGTATGTATCAATCAGGTCCTTGTGTAAACACCTAAAGTGATGGCTAGATTGAGAGATGAACTTAATTAATATAATAATGATATTTTGAAGATTTAATTAAATAATTTTGAAGTTCAGTGATAAATCTAGAATATAAATTGTAGTTTGAGGATGTTTTTCGGAATTAATTTTTTTTAATTTAATAGGTTGTTTTAAAAGAGGGGATTAGTCCCCCTCCCCAAAAAAATATTTGGGAAATTTCTATTTTCCCATAAAATTTTAATTAAGCTCTCTTAAATTTTTTTAAAAATTCTCATTTATCTCATAAAAATTTTAATTAGATCCGTATTTTTTTTTAAATTCATTAAACTCCTAAAATTTTAAAAAAGTTTATCAGTCCCCCAAAACTTAATCCTAAGATCTGCCATTGTATTTAAATTTAAAATCCAAAATATGAATCTTTACCATATATTCCCTATTCTCATGGAACAAATATATTCTTTTATGAAAAAAAAAACCCCTAAAGCTAGAAGATATCAATGACATTTCATTTCTTACCACAGAAACCGGCTTTTTGCATGGCATGGCAATGCCAAAAGATACGTGTAGTGGCTAAAGGGTCCTACTTATAAGGCAAATTTTTGTTCAATATTAGTGGGGGGAAAATAGATGTATATGTTTTAATATTTAAAGAAAGAGAGTTGAATCTACAATATTTTATTTATAATTTTAGAAGCGAAATTAAAATTTTACATGGTCCGTTTTAATTATCTAACACCGACTTTTTTTTTATTTTCTTAAAAAAAACAGTAATTTATTATATGATATTTGCAAAGCTGAAATTCGTTGTTATCCATGGATAGCAGCAAGTAGGAAAAATAAAGGTGGGAGGATCTTTTACTTTTAACCTTTCGGCAGGTATATGCCCAGGGTAGTCACTTCCTTTTGACTCCTGCGATGCTTATTCTGATTTAACCAAACCAAGCATATTCTAGTCTTGCTGACTGAATGCTTTTCCTTTGCAACAAATCTTTTGGATAAGCAAATTATGTTTCTCATATTCTGCTTTCATTACAACATTAATTAGAAAGGATGTTCTAGAAGGACAACCACCTAGATTAATAATATTTTCTTTTTTACATGTCAAAACCTTCTATCATTTGCCTTCTTCAAGCATGGCCATTGTTTTATGTGCAGTTATTACTACCAAAACAGCTAGGAACGGAGGCATCCGGATGCAGTTATATAAAATCCAAAGGCAGTCATTACGTAAAACATGTTTTCTCAACCTTCTTCGCACGGGTGATATGTGTTGAGGCCACTACGACAGACATCATAATCTGACATATTTGAAGTTGATAATTTTTAAGAACAAAATTGTTGGACAATGAACCTTGTTGATATTGTAGAAATATGATAGATCATATATGAAGAATGATTCATTTGAAGCAACATATTTTGAAAATTGGATCAAATTAAGAAATCAGATTCTTTGAAATAAGGAGATTAGATATGTATTGCATTGAAGACTTATCTCCAACATCCCTACATTATCTTGGACTTTATTAATATATTGTATACTATTTTTGCTAGTATTTTTTAAGGGGAACTTGTTATTGTGAGTGCATTAATTGAGCAAACAAGTGTGTCACTTTGATTATTGATAGTTTTCGGTGCGAAAATTTAAAGGGAGTGATCTAGATCTTTACGTACAAAAGTGAGGCTGCTAAATCAAGGTGTGTTAGGACTTAAATCACCTTATGTATAAGGTTGAAAGATAGTGGATTATTTCACTGAACTAGGCTTTTCAGACATAGGAAAAATCGAACTGCGTAAACAATTGATACATGCACGGATGGAGTGAAATTTATTAAATTCTATTCATTGAAGCTGCCAATTTTCAAGTTTGGAAACTCAGTCAAATTGCGATGACTTTTTGGATGGGATCAAGGCATTTCTAAGTTGAGATATTCATAGCATTCGAAGATCTATCTCTTAGCTTTGAAACGCAATTTGTATCACTAGATTTTGAGTTCAAGAGCTCAAGTTATGACTGTTTTAGTGAAGATTGAACAAGTAAAATTTATGGACGGGATTATTACTAAAATTATGAGTTTCAGGCTTTTAATTCGAGTTTAAATCATATTAGATTCAATTTTTAGGCTTAAATTTTATTATATATGAGCCCAATATTGTATTTATTAAGTCCTATTATTTTATTATTTATTTCAAATTTTGGATATATTTTTAAGTATTTTAAGTTATTTTGGAGTTTTATGTCAACAAGAAAGTTTAGTTTAAAACTACTTCTTGTTTAGGTTAATTAGAGTTTCAGTATAGTTGAGAGTTTTTCTTTGGATGTACTTAGTTAGCCTATATAAAGACTTCTTTATTGTACACAATTAATAATCGATTCAGCAACTTCTCTCTTTGAGTTAATAAAATTCTTTTTTAGTTTTTCTTTTAAAGAATTTCTCTTAAGTTTTTCTTTTAGAAAAGTTTTAACAATCTTTTTAGATTGTGGGGATCGTATCCAAGCTTTTTTCCTACCAAGATTTCTTTCTTGGAGAGGAAATTAGAGCCGTTTGAAGGGGGTGGATTCATCTAGTTTCCAAGACTCCTTAGGACTTTTACACACCACTTCTCATCTTTTCATCTATCTTGTTTCGTTTCTTTGTTATTTTGTTATGTTCTTGTGTGAAGTTATTGTAACACCCCTTACCCGAGACCGTTTCCGGAGTCGAGCTCGAGGCATTACTTTAATTAACTTAAAAATTCGGGGCATAAAATTTTACTTTTGATATTAATTTCACTATTCACAACAAAGTTGTCCACCTGCGCAGTAGTTACTAATTTAGTTATAACTCGAGCTACGGAATTTGAAATTTAAATCCGTAAATTTTCCCTGAAACTAGACTCATATATCTTCTTACCATAAATTTTTTAGAATTTTTGGTTCAGCCAATTAGTACAGTTTATTAGTTAAATTCTCCCTTGTTTCACCACTCGACTATCTTGACCTCTTGTCACTAAAAATAAGCTTTCTCATTGTAGGATTTTCATATGGTGTTCTCACTTGTTTCTACAGAAAATAGACTCAATAAGAAATCTATACATATAAACTAAAACTCATAACCATTTTTGTACAATTTATAATTATTTTATAAACTCAGAACAGGGGACTCCAAAAACAGTTCTGACCCTATCTTACTAAAATTCACATATCTTAAAATATAAAATTCATTTTGCTACACCATTATTTTTATATGAAAGTATACTCAATAAGCTTTAATTATATATATCATTCAACTTCTAATTAATTTATACTATTCTAGGTGATTTTTCAAAGTCACATCACTGTTGCTGCTTGAAATCTGTTTCTTTGCAAATTTTACTCTTTCATGATTTCTATGCATGATTTATCACCTAAACATTTGTAACAACAAACACCTTCATACCTAGCCATTTTAACAACCATTCATCATCAAATACTTACATATCATTCTTTATCAAAATCATAAATACAAACATTCAAAATAACTAAGTCCCTATACATGCCATAACCCAAACATGGTTCATTATAAAATACCGAGTTGTTGTTGTTGATAGTATGGACGATCTCCGACGTCTTTAAGTTCCCGAAAGTAGTTTTACAATACTATAAGAGAAAGAAAAATAAAAGAAGTAAGCATAAAGCTTAGTAAGTTTACTAGCAAATAAATAACAACATTTAACACATAATTAAACTCAAATGTCAATATCTCTAGTTTACTCTTTATTTAATCTCATTCTCGTTCTCTTATTGGTTTACTTAGTTAACTCATGATCGTAACTTATTCTTCTCTTGCTGAAACATTGAGTATCAATTAATTATATAGTAAGTTCTTAACTCTTATAACTCATCTGAGCTTGCCATTTATGCTTTTAAATGAACTTTCATTAACATGATTCGTTTACTAGCCCGTTGAGCCACGTTGGAATAATAAGGATACTTGGGTCTTTTCTGATATTAACATGCCAAAGCCATGTCCCAGACATGGTCTTACATGGGATGTTCTCATATCGGTGTCCATGTCATGTCCCAGACATGGTCTTACGAGGGACCTCTCATCTCGGTGCCAACGCCATGTCCCAGACATGGTCTTACATGGTACCTCTCATCTCGGTGCCAACGCCATGTCCCAGACATGGTCTTACATGGTACCTCTTTACCCAAATGTCATGACATTTGTATCCGATACATTCCTCATGTTTCAACGGGGCTTTTTAACACCAATTCTCTGTCATCTCATACTTGAGTTAACATTAAATAAATTCATAAAATAAATGCATAATTGCTGGAAAATAACAATATTAATAATAATTATTGAAATATTATATTTATTTACCATAAACTTATCTCGGTACAAAATATAGCCAAATTCACCAACTTAGCCTTCAACTTTATTCTTTCCTTCGTCTAACCTTGAGTTTCGTTCTTCTTGATCTAAAATAGCAAATTTAACTCATTTAATACTCACATTTATCAAAATAGCCCTCGACTCTAACTTTGGTAAAATTACGATTTTGCCTCTAAACTTTTACATAATTACATTTTTCCCCAAGGCTCGGAAATTAAACTTCATCTCATATTCTTATGTTTTATGACATGCTGAACATTTTTTCCTTCTATGGCAACATCAAATTCCCACTCTAACACTTACTTATAAACATTAGGTATTTTTACCGATTATGTCAACTTACTCGTTTTCACTTAAAATCGCTTAGCAAAAGTTGTTTAACATAATTTCTAGCTTCATATTCCACCATAAAACATCAAAATAAACACATTTCACCTATGGGTATTTTTCCAAATATGAACCCTAGTTTAAATTATTGCTAGAATAGGCTAAATTAAGCTACCGGGGTCTTAAAAACGTAAAGAGTATTAAAAACGGGGCTTGGGATCACTTACTATGGAGCTTGGAAGCTTGAAAACCCTAACTATGGCTTCTACCCTTGCTAAATTCGGCCTAATGAAGAAGATGACCAAAAATTGGCTTTTAATTTTGTTTTTAATTCATTTTAATAACTAAATGACTAAAATGCCCTTAATGAAAAACTTTGGAAACATGCCTAACCATGTCCATTTTTGTCCACCAACTTAACCAGTTGTCTAATTACCATATAAAGACCTCCAATTTAAAATTTCATAACAATTGAACACCTCTAACATATAGAACTCAACTTTTGCACTTTTTACAATTTAGTCCTTTTGACTAAATTGAGTGCCCAAACGTTAAAATTTTTGAACTAAATTTTTCACAAAATCTTTCCGTGAAATTGTAGGCCATAGAAATATAATAAAAATAATTTTTTCCTCATCGGATTTGTGGTCTCGAAACCACTATTCCGTTAACCTTAAATTTGGGTCATTACAGTTATGCCTCGTATTTTTTTGCTTTTCTTCTCCCAATTAAACTCTGATTAGTGTAGGTTATTTTTATATTATTTAACCTACAAATTTAGCCTATAAATAGGCTTTTTTTCCACCCTAGAAAAATAACCCATAACACAATTGGGTATTAGCTTTTCAAGCTTTCAGAGAATTTTGTGTTTATGTTTTGAGGGTTCTTATTTTTGAGTTTCGGGGTTTATTTTATCTCTATATTTTGTACTATTTGTTTTTGTTGTTTTAGTGAAATTATCTTTTCCCATGAATTTTTTTCTTCTTCGGAGGGGTTTTCCACATAAAATATTTATGTTCAATTTTTTAATTTCTTCGTTATTTTACTTGTTCGTTTCTTAACCGAGTTTATCCCTAACAAATCGGTATCAGAGTTAGTTCAATTTCCGTAATCAACCCATTCAGAGATGGCAACAATAAGTTTGATATTGATAAGTTTGACGGCATCACAAATTTTAATCTATGGCAAGTTACGATTCTGATTTAGCGCAATCTTGAGAATGAGGTTTTGATGGAGAAAATGACATTCATCTTATGGAAAAAGTTAGAAACCCTTCACGCCACAAAGTCTCTGGCTAACCAATTGGTATTGAAACAATGTCTATACACGTTCCACATGGATGAAAGTGAGCACATTAGAGGTCACATCAGTCAATTTATTACTTTTTGAATGATTTAAAAAATGTTGAGGTTTAGATTGATGATAAAGATCAGGCTATGCTATTATTGTGCTCTTTACCCCCTTCATACAAGTCTTTCAAGGAGACTTGATTTATGACATAGATAATTTCTCATTCGAGGATGTGAATAGAGGTGATCATGGGCCGGGTTTGGGCCAGGCCCAAGCAAAATGTAAGGTCCGCTTTCTAGGCCCAACCTGATCTGAAAAATGGGCCTAAAAATTTGCTCAAGCCTGGCCCGGATAAAAATGCTAAAACCTGGGCCTGACCCGCCCATATTAAATTTTTTTATATTATATTATTTTTTTACATAACTTTTAAATATATATAATACATCAAAAATACTAAAAACATTAAAATAAATATTTTTGAACAAATTGAAAATAAATTTTAAAAAATATGTATACTTAAATAATACTAAGATAGATGCAACTTAACAAGAAAATGTCTCTAAAATAATACCAAAATTAACAATAAAACAAGTGTTATACAATGTCCAAACAATAATAACAAAATAGTAGCAATATAATGGTGAAATGGTAGCAAAATAGGGAGAAAACAACAATAAAATATCAATAAAATAAATAAAAAACAGTAATTTTTTTGGCATTTAGTGAATTCAGGTCGGGCTCAGGCAAAAAATGTCTTTTTTTCCCAAGCCCATTTTTCGAGCTTATATTTTTGCCTAAACCCTCCTACTCTTCGGGCGAGCCTTCGGGTCAAGCTGGGTGGCCTAGCCAAAGAGTAGGTCTTGATGTGAAGGGTCATCTGTTGAGTAAAGACAAACTTGACAACGAGTTTGGTTAAAATAGCAAGTCAGATAGGCTAGCCTCGGTTTTGGTAGCATCAAGGAAACGAGACAAGAGATGTCGTTATTGAAAGAAGTTAGATCATATCAAGGAAAATTGTAACAAACTGCAAAATAAAAGGGTTGCTGAGAGTAACGAGGAAGATTTAGCTGGTGCTAATTTGATATTGATAAGTTTGATGCCATCACAAATTTCAATTTGTGGCAAGTTTCGAATTACGACAATTTTGATTTAGAGTAATCTTGAGAAGGAGGTTTTGATGGAGAAAATGACATTCATCTTATGGAAAAGGTTAGAAACCTTTCACGCGACAAAGTTTATGGCTAATCGATTGGTGTTGAAACAATGTTTATACACGTTCCACATGGATGAAAGTGAACACCTTAGAGGTTACATCAGTCAATTTATTACTCTTTTGAATGATTTAAAAAATGTTAAGGTTCAGGTTGACGATGAAAATCAGGCTATGCTATTATTGTGCTCTTCACCCCCTTCGTACAAGTCTTTCAGGGAGACCTTGATTTTTGATAGATAATTTCTCATTCGAGGATGTGAAGGGTCATCTATTGAGCAAAGGCAAACTTGACAATGAGTTTGGTTCGGATAGCAAGTCAGATAGGCAAGCCTCGATTTTGGTAGCATCAAGGAAATGAGACAAAAGATGTCGCTATTGTAAGAAGTTAAATTATGTCAAGGCAAATTGTTACAAACTGCGAAATAAAAAAGTTGCTGAAAGCAACGAGGAAGATTTAGCTGGTGCTAATTTGGCCAATGACAAGGGTGATGATTTCTTATTGGTGTCAACAAGTAAAAGCTCTAAGTTTACATCCGAGTAGATCTTGGATTCGGGGTATTCTTTCCACATGTGTCCCAACAGGGACTGGTTTTTCACATACAATTCAGTTGAAGGTGGAGTTGTACGTATTGGGAATGGTTCACCCAGCAAGGTAACCGATATTGGTATTGTTAAGATCAGGATGCACGATGAGACAATTAGGACACTGTTAGATGTCAGATATTTGCTTGACTTAAAGAAAAATCTCATCTCTTTAGGAATTTCAAACTTGAAGGGTTGTAAAATTAACATCGAGTCAAGCGACATTAAGGTATCCCGTGGGTTCTTGTTTTGATGAAAGGTAAAATGATTGACAATCTTTATGTTTTGGAAGAATCAATGGTGACTGGTGAAATAAGACGTCCCTTGTTTGTTAAGGAGTCGAAGTCGACTCATTTGAAGCGGAGATAACTTGGTCATAAGAGGGAAAAAGATATGATTGTTTCGTATAAGAGAGGTTCTCTTTTAAATGTAGGTTTTGAAAAGATAATGCATTGTGTTCGTGGAAATCAAACCAGGGTCAATTTTGATTTGGTAGTGAACAAGAAGAAGACTAGAAGACTTCCAGCTTCTAATCACTGCTTCGACTCAGTTAATATATTGCATAGTTCGAGATAAGCCCGTGGCCGACTTTAGTAAAGAGGGCGTTGTGGAAATATGAGTCAATGTGGAAATTTGTAAAGTTATGCATCGTATTTTTCAGCTTTTTTTCTCCTAGTTAAACTCTGCATTTAGTTCCCACTTAAATTCTGATTAGTGTAGGTTATTTTAATATTATTTGACCTACAAATTTAACTTATAAATAGACCCTTTTTCCATCTTAGAAAAATAACCCATAGCACATTTAGGTCCTAGACATAGACTTTCCCACTATCACACTTCTTTCTAACAACAACTATGGATTTTCCACACGAAATAATTTCTTTTTTTCCTTCTTTTCTCAAAATTTATTTTGGGCTTGTAACCATATATTCAGCATAAATCACATTTAAAAATAAATTCAACTTGCATATTCAATCAAATACAATAACATGGTAAACAAGAAATTCTTATTGTAGTATATATATATAACTCAAGGTCTAGTTCAACCTATATTAAAGGTAAATCTAATCAAGTCCATAGTAAATTCACATTATTACTATATTAAGAATTTTATTAAACTTCAATTTAAGGTCACTATTTTTTAATAATAATAAACGAATTCATGCAACATAAAATCATGGAGGCTGTATTTATAGGAGTTTCAGTGGCTAAATATAGTAAAGGCAAGTTGATTAAATTAATTTAAAATAGTTTGAAAATAGTTCAATAAAATTAGACTTAACTAAAAATAATTTCAATTGGTTAAACTATTTTTAGCTTTGCTATATAAGTGTTACAAGTTAAGAAGTTCACTTTTCTTGGACTCTAAAATTTCAGTAAAAAAAATTCAAAAATAAAAGGGCTCAAATGTTCATTGCACTCATATATAACCAACCAAAATATATAGTAAAAGATTAATATTATATTATTTATATATATCGAGGAAATATTATATTATACATTTTAATATAGTATAATAAATTTATTTATAAAAAAGTGCATAGTCAAAGTTGTAAATTTGATTTATAATTTCAATTTATGATAAAGACGTGTTTGAAGACCAAATTGATAGAATTTGTAAATATAAAGAATCAAATTTGTTGGATTATTTAGAATCAAAACCAAACTAATAGAATGTATAAGTGTCGGTGGCTAAGTGTTAAACGATGTCACGCCATTATTTCTATTAACAATTTAACTGAGGGTGACAATAACAAAAACAATAAAAAAATGTTAGTGACAAAATTGAAAATTTTTGTAGTTTGGTGACAAAAACAGAAACACATTAATAGTTGGGTGACTAATGCTGTTGTTTAACCAAAATAAATTTACCCTTTTTGTGGCCCTTAATGTTTCTATGGGCTTGAACCCATTTCTTACCCGACATGTTTCCTTTTCGGCCCTAACTCGAAGATCTGATCCAGTCCATGCTTTGTTTTCCTATGTCAGTTGAAACATGAACCGCCCGACGTTTTTTTCCACTTCCAGTGTTTTACAATTACATCTGATTTGCTGAGCTGACCCCAGTCAGACATTGATCCTTCAATCCAGCTGCGACTCCAACTCTCAGAGCCCCCATGAGGAAACGAGATTTAGCTATTCTTATGCTCTCTGCTTTCGCCATATTCTTCTCTCTTCAGGTTCGTTTATTTCCTGTTTCTTCACTTCTATTCATCTCACGAACCATAAACCCTAGAAACACATGGGCTTTTTAATTCCCTTCTATATCCATTTTTTACTTCCTTCTTTGTTTTGTGTAGCACGAGGGAGATTTTTCGTTTAGAGAAGCGTGGTATCATTTATCCGATGAATACCCGATCAAATACGAAGCTGAACGTCTCCCCCCGCCTCTCGTTGCCGATCTGAATGGCGACGGAAAAAGGAAATCCTCGTCGCCACTCACGATGCCAAAATTCAGGTTATTCAATTCTTTGTAGAATTAATCAATTTATTTGTGTGGCAAGAAAAACTATTTTTTTTCTAAATTATGAATTTGATTGAATTCGGAACCTACTAGGTATTAGAGCCACACGCACGGCGTGTTGATGAAGGATTCAGTGAAGCGCCTTTGCTGGCAGAGGTGTCTTTGTTGCCTGATAAGATCAGGGTTGCTTCTGGTAGACGTCCCGTAGCCATGGCCACCGGTGTTATAGATCGAATTTATAAGTCTGGGCAACCTCAGAAACAGGTCCTGGTTGTTGTTACTTCGGGTTGGTCTGTTATGTGTTTTGACCATAATCTCACAAAGTTATGGGAGAATAATTTGCAGGTTTGTGTACTTGGGGTTTTGTATTTGATCTATTCTGTAACTTGTTCTCAAATAGTGTTTTCCTGATAGGCTTGGGTTTTTGTGGCATTCAGGAGGATTTTCCACATAATGCGCACCATAGAGAGATTGCAATTTCGATAAGTAATTACACCTTGAAGCACGGGGATTCAGGTTTAGTCATTGTTGGTGGGAGGATGGAAATGCAGCCCCATGTATGTTAAGCTAAGCTTTTGTTGTTGTTTTTGTCGTCATCGTCGTCGTTGTAGTGTCCCTTCTCCAGTTATAAGCTTAAAATCTTGCTGTACATTTCTGTTCACCAAGTCTGGGTTCTTAAAACTATTAGATTCAGATTACATAGGAACTGATTTTTTAATAACTTTTTAGCATTGCAGTGTTTAATATTACCAAGACTTGGATATATGGTTTGTGAAGTGGTTTTCTTTATGTTACTTATCTTCGGTTAATTAACAAGTTTCCTTAACATTATCAGTTATACCTAGATCCTTTTGAAGAAATTGGGATGGCAGAACGAAGTGCCGAGCAGCATAGAAGAAGTGCAAATGAAAAGGAGGTATGGATGTATCATTGTCCATCGATGTTAAACATCTGCTTGCTTATTATTATTTATGTTGGTATTCCCATGTTTATGCAAAGAGATTTAGTAAAACCCAGGCATGTTAAGTCTGCTGCTGAACAGCCCCCCATTTCACACACTTTCTTGAGTGCTTCCTTCTGTTATGTTCCATTTTTTTTCTTTTTGTTACTTTAGTCTTTTTAAACTTGTCTGTCAAATACCTAGAAGTTGTCATTCTGGCATTAACCATTTGAACCTGTCAAAGTTCAAAATGATTTCTATTATTCTCTCTATTTGAGCTCCTTGATGTTCCTGCACTTCTATGCACAAAATCCGCAGCATTAGAAATAAGTGGATGTCACTCCTAGTTTCATGATCTGAATACTGATACATTGTATCCTATATAGGCTTCTGAAAACTCTGGAACTGTGAATTTACGTCATTTTGCTTTTTATGCATTTGATGGACGAAAAGGTGGACTTCAATGGTCTAGGAAGAACGAGGTATGCTTCTTTATTTTCAGAAATATTTTTTAAAATTTTCATCATTATTTTCTGTTGTTCTCTTTGCAGTTCTGCATATCTTTCACCAAATGTTAAGCTTTTGGAGAATATAAGTGCTGCTTTATAGTTGCTGTCACCTTATTTGCAAGTTTGGTACCTTTATCAGCTATCTTCTCCTTCGCTACATGCTGATATAATCATTTTATTTTTTGGTTTAGAATATTGAAGAACATTCTTCAGATTCATCACAGCTAATTCCACAACATAACTACAAGCTTGATGTGCATGCTCTGAACACTCGTCAACCTGGTGAGGTATGCTTTAAGGCCATTTGGATTATTATATATCTCTGAAGGAGGTTATAAACTTTAAGTGCTTTGGGGAAAAAAGATACTAGTAGCTGAATCTTATTTGTTAATTGACTCGTCATAATTCAAGTAAAAATCATAGGCAGCTGGTTTTTTTCTAGCTTCACATCTGTTTTCCTGGTTACATTCATCTTTGTTTTGTGAGTCAAATTTTCAGTCAAATACGAGTCTCATTTCACCTGCTATTAAAGCACACTTGTTCTCTCATGTTTCTAGTTTTCTGTAACTTTTAACTAATCTAAGTTGTGGTTATTTGTCTAATTGCGTTGGTATGTTTATTTCTTTTAAAGCATTTCCCCTATCTAGATGATTCCCAATGCGATAATATTTTGATTTTTTTCCAATCTAGTTGAATCAATCCCAAGTATAGAATCTCTTAGACATGTGAACTGTAGTTTGAATGCAGGGAATTTAGAGAATCAATCCTTGGAGTTATGCCACATCATTGGGTAAGCTATTATTAGTACATGCTAATTATGAACTCTGTTCTTTTCATACTCAAGAATGTGAGGGATTCATGTTACATCTATCTTTTTTCTCTAGGATAGGAGAGAAGATACATTGTTGAAGTTGTCACATTTCAAGCGACATAAGAGGAAAACATTGAAAAGAGTACCTGGAAAGTCAACAACATATCCTTTTCATAAGCCTGAGGAACACCATCCTCCAGGGAAGGATGATTCAAAAAAATATCAAACTTGATTGGAAAGCTGCCAAGTATGCCGGTTCAGCAAAATCTAAGAAGGTAAGTTTTTCAATGGGATATGCGTACTTCTGTCAAACATTCATTCAGAAGTTTAGAGGAGACTATGGACATGAAGGTTTTTCAGTTATTTGGCTGGTTTCATTTTAGCTGTGATGAAATGTATCTTGTAGTTCATTGGAATGACACCTCATATGCACCTCTTTTCTTATAACTGTATGTTCTCCTTTGTTGCGACTTTTCTATGACTTCGATGCATCTAATTGCCGCCTTTTGCTGCTCCACTTAGTTGGTCTTGTACACTAGGAGACCCGACCCTGTGACAAACTTATTTACTGAAGGATATTGCTTATATTGTATGACCTCTCAGTTTCATTATCTTGTCAGTTTCTCTTTTGTGATTTCCAGATATATTCCAAACTGAATTTTCCTTGCAAGATATGTTTACCGTGTATGTTTTTAATGATTAGTTTTTTCCCTGATTCACGAAGGAAACAGTCTATGGAATTTATCTTATAAATGCCTATAATTTTCTTCTTTACTTTTTTGTTGCAGCCAATGGCTTATATTCCAACCATAACAAACTACACCCAGCTCTGGTGGGTTCCTAACGTTGTTGTGGCCCATCAAAAGGAAGGGATAGAAGCTGTTCATTTGGCATCTGGTCGAACTGTATGCAAGGTGACTGTTGACTCTCACTATGTACTTTTAAATATAATGCTTTGTGAGAATGGCTGAACTAATTTGTGTCTAAATTTCTTTCACTGTCTGTTAATATGAAATGCTACTTTTGTAACTTGAAAGTCAGCCCTGTTTTTTTTTTTTTTTTATCGAAAATCTTTTCTTGATCTAATTTTCAGCTTTAGTTATATATTTTTCTTCCCTCATGAAATATGCATTGCAATTGTCAAATGGACCTACTGTTAGCTTTAAATACAATGTATTCATGCTATATGTCAAGATTGTATATTGCTATACTGAATTGACGGATAATATTTATTGATTTCATCAGCTTCATCTTCAAGAAGAGGCCTTCATGCTGATATCAATGGAGATGGAGTCCTGGATCATGTCCAGGTGCGGGCTTCTCTTTTATTTTATTATATTACCTTGTACCAAATTGTTTTTGTTGTGCATCTCATATTTAAAAATGACTCCATTAGTACAAATGTTCTAACTACTTCTGAAGTGACCACTTATATTTGTTCTCCTCAGGCTGTTGGTGGAAATGGTGCTGAGCAGACTGTATTAGTGGATCAATGGAGGTGCTGCGACCTTGTTGGGCTGTGGCAACCTCTGGAGTACCAGTTCGAGAACAACTATTTAATGCTTCAATATGTATCATTCCCCTTTCAATTTATTCCAGCATGGAGAGTTCTACAGAGGTTTTGGTCGAAGTAGTCATGTTGCTTCTTTAGAAGTTGCAACACCCATTCTGATCCCCAGAAGTGATGGACATAGGCATCGTAAGGGAGCCATGTGATGTTATTTTCTTGACAAATCGAGGAGGTATGCTGCTGTTCTATGTCTAATGTTTTTGTAGCTCCATGGCATTGGATTGAAGATGCATGCATTTGAGTTCTGAATTCTTTTCTAAAAGAAAAAGAACAATATCTTTTTTCATTTATTTGACCTATAGATTTGAAGTTTATAAAAATGCCTTCCTAGATTTGGGTTTTTGGAATATCTAGTTAAGTACTTTATTAGCAGATCTGTCCTTATTCATGTTATGTGTGAACATGGAATGAGTGATACCTTTACTACTGTGTTTTTGGATGAGAAAGCAAATTTATCATCCGAAGGAGCAGTTAACTGGTAGGTCAAACTTTTCTAGCCCATTAGCTAGAGGACAATGAATCATACAAAAAAAAGAAAAAAGAAAAAAGAAAAAATGGAAAGAAGGCAGAGCCATTTAATCCCCAAGTTATACAAAGACTCCTATTTACAGGAAGTTTGCTTTGATTGTCCTTGCTAGTCTTATTTTGATAGCCTCCTTAATATATGCAAGATCTTGACAGAGGATTCCAGTAACCTGCCGTATATCCTGTTATTCCTCTCCCTTCTTTCCTGATAGATGTAAGCATTCCGTGTAATAGAGATGGACACACTCTATAGGTAACTCTTTCATGTGAAACTTCCCCCCCTAGTAGCCACTCCTCTGTGAAGCTGACGTAGTTGCACAAGCTCCTTGGCTGGTATTGTGCAATCTTGCAACTACCGGGTTCAGTAATTCATGTATTGTTTTATTTTGTTAGATTTTTATGTAAGCTGAAGATTTGGGAACTTAGAATGCATTAATCCTCGCAGGTAATGCATACTCTCCTGGCTTGCATGGACTGATGCTGTTTGGCAATGGCAGCTCCTGACAGATGCTACGTGGTCAAATCTTCCTTCACCTTCAGGGATGATGGAAGGCGGTATGGTGGTTCCAACATTCAAGTCGATCTCATTGCGTGTGCATGACAATCAGCAAATGATCCTTGCTGCTGGAGACCAACAGGTGTAATTATTTCTCCTGGAGGAAGTGTATTAACATCAATCGATCTTCCTGCTCCGCCCTCCCATGCCCTGATTGCGAGGACTTCTCGAATGATGGGCTCACTGACCTTATTCTCGTAACCTCAAGTGGAGTATATGGTTTTGTCCAGACACGACAACCCGGTGCCCTCTTTTTCAGCACACTGGTGGTTGCCTTTTACTTGTGATGGGAGTACTCTTTGTCACTCAACACTTAAATCAATGAAGGGTAACCTCGTGCTTCATCTGGTCCACGGTGAAAAAGCAGGTTCATTTATAGTCTTGACTACAAAGATCACCCGACAGTTGAGTGAAAGATGGCTGTATAGAAGTTACAACACTCTGGAATTCCAAGAGATCGAAGATTTTAGGCTTATAGTTCTCGACTTTGTATGATTTATGTTATGCAGATTTGGATTGAGAATGGAGGTGGATCATGTAACTTGTTTGAAGTTTAAAGAAAGTTTTACCATAAATTTTGTGAAGTCTCGATTATTTTTTTCAATTTCGATCATCTTAATTGATTGTGGTGGTATTTATTACATTCATAATAATAATAAACGCGGTGTAACTGAAAATGCATCTGCGTTGCAATTTGAATTTCTAATACACATAAATAATACAAGTAAAACGAGGAAATAAAAGAAAAAAACTCGGGCATTTGAAAACACCAGTAAAAGATAAAAAGAGCAACATTAATGAACAACCAGAAGCCAGGGTACACTGCAAAGACCTGATTAATCAATCAATACATCATCATGTCAGCAGAGGCATAAGGGTTGATGGTTTGGAAAAATCCAGATATAAACTATCATCTTGAGCTGATGATAAGGATGACAGTAGGCCGGCTGGTCAAAGTTAGTGTCATTTGGAGAACCCATTGCTGAGTTTTATGAATGAATGATTTCATTGAGAGATTGCAACTGTTGCTGAGCTCCATATCTGAGCTCTAAGAACCAAGTTTCTCGCTCAACGTTGGAGTAAAGCTGCGTGGTGACATTGATGCTTGTGAGGATTGGTTATTGTGGTTGGTGAGATCAGAAACTTGGGCCATCAGATATCAGGTGCTTTGTTTACGCATCGAGAGCGGACGTGCAGATTCCCTATTGGATAGCATTCTCTTGCGCTTCCTTTCCATCCAAAATCGGCTGAAAATCCTCCGATGAACTCGAGCTTCTCAGCGTGCTTGAACCTGAGGATGCTCCAATGCTTGAAGTAGACATAAGTAACAACAACAATTATAACAAAAAACAGAAGAACAATAACTGGCCTAGAACCCAGAAATTTATTATGCAAAGAAACTCAGATATGGAATTATTTATGAAAAATGGTGAAGAAAAGCTTGAGAAAAGAGCGGGCTATGGGGTTACAATCAGAGAGAGAGAGAGAGAGAGAGGAGAGAGAAGAGAGTTCATGAAAAACGTAGAACCAGTAAGGAAAACAACAGAGAAAGATTGAACAGATGGGTCCTGCGCTCAGAGTAGAGTTTAATCATAAACCAGAAAGGAGGATTTTCACTGAGTACGGGAGACATGATCCTCAAACATCAGGGAAAGATTGTTGAGCATATCAAAAACACCAAATAAGGGAAAAACAGGAAAGAACTATGGATATTGATTATATTAATGTAGATAAAAGAAACCAGAGATGGAAGGACGAGAGATCTAGAGAAAGAAAGGAGTTTGTTAAAAGCTAAAAGGGAAATCAAGATGAGATGAGAAGTAAAGAGGTTGATGAAGTATTTTATTTGAATTTTATAGACAGGAAAATGCCCACTGGAAATTTAAAAAGATAAAAATAGAAGTTGAAAGTATGGTCTTTTTATTAGCAAGTAGCAGTTGCAAAATTGATGTTGGCAAGCTTGCTGTTACACTGTAAACATGAATGGCTACACCAGTGTATGTTGTTAAGGGTTTTTTTTTTTTTTCTACTTCTGTCGGCTTAAGACGTGTTTCTTTGCTAGCTTGCGGTTGCAGTAAATCTTCATTTCAGGATTGCATTTATGTTGTGTTCTAACAGCTATTCAAGAATGGTGAGTAACCATAGTGCTTCCTGGGAAAAGGACATGTTTTCACGGAGTCTCTATATAAGCCGTACAAGTACATGATTCATGTCGGATTTCTGAAGATTGGTCCCCATAAAAAAATGCAGGCACTAGTGTTTTATGTTTGCCATTATTATTCTTAAATTTCAAGCTCATGGCTGGTCTGGTTTAAAGCATGTGGCTCCTGCAAAGACCAGGGTGATTATGGCGCTCTCAAACAATTTTATATTTAAGATTCTTTAACTATCTTTTGTTTACTGTGTCAGTAGCAATATATGTAATTCTTTCTTCATTCTTAATTCCTTATTTATTTAATTATTTTAAGATCAAAATCTGGATCAATGTACCACAACATTATTTTCTTTAACAATGTTGAATTGTTGGCTGGTGGCTGGTTTAGACTTTGAACTGACAATTGATTTTTCCAGAGGGAAATATAATATTATTAAGTAGTTCACACAACAGCAGATATTTGATTTAGAATCCTTTCAAACACATGCATTGCCCCGAAGGTTCCTAGTTGCTGCAAATTGAACATTGTTTATTTTACTTTTTTAGACTAAATGTGGGGCAGCTATGATTAAGTGATATATTGAAGGAACTTCAGGCCCAATATGGTTTTGACTAACCAGGGTTTAAAGCTGTGTTAACTTGATTAAGCCTTAATGCTTGAACAGGAAAGTAAAATCCAGAAATGTTTCAACCCGGGATTTATTTTTATTTCAAACCCGAATAATTACAAGGGTTAAAGACAAATGTTTTGCTCAATTGGTAAGCTCAGGTAGTAAATTCTCTATACCAATACCAATACTGTTTCTGTAAGCAAAGCTAACCAATGTGGTGTAGCACTTTTTGATCAGCCTCTGGTGGTAGTGAAGCATCTCACTCACTTCATCCCCTAATCATTTCTTCTCCATGTTTTCATCAATGTCGAGATTAATCGGGACTCGGGCTGGTGGATTGCACCTTGGATCATATAGTTTGCCATGTAAGGATGTTGGAGTGCTTCTGTGACAGTAATTCTCTTGGACGGGTCCGAAATAAGCATCCTTTGCAACAATTCTATGGCTAAGGATCGGCTTTGGAGGGTATACGAGACAAATGTGCCGTAGAGAAGGAAGTGATCATTACCTTTGGCTTTGGGTTATCAAACTGAAGATCAGCTCCTGCTGGACTTCGAGGACCCAATATTAGATTAAGCTGGTTGAGGCATCCTGTTCGGGGAAGATAGGTCTCCGACCAAGAATCTCCGCAAAGATGCATCCTACTGACCAAACATCAATGGAGGTGCCATAATTGTCGCAACAGAGTAAGAGTTCGTGGTGAGCGTACAACGGGTGAACGTACTCTGTCATGAATTGTTCATTGCTCTGCTGGTTCGAGCCAACCCAAAATCACATATCTTGAGGTCACAGTTAGCATTGATGAGAAGGTTCCCTGGCTTCAAGTCTCGATGCAGGATGTTTGCCGAGTGAAGGTACTTCAGCCCTCGTAGTAGCTATAATATAACACCAAAGGTTAGTTACAAGCTGATGAACACATTTGAAAGCAAAGGAAAATTTCCCAGTACCTGAAAAGAAATACTTGCAATGATCATTAGAAAGTGGCTGAGAAGACTTGATAATCTGAAGCAAATCGTGTCCATAAGCTCATAAACCAAGTAAACATCCTTAAAACTGGTTCTCTGAGTTGGCATCATAAAATCTTTCAAAGCAACCACGTTGTCATGTCGAATTTGTCTGAGAAGTTTCAACTCCCTCAAAGTTCTCAACGCATCAACGTGATTCAGGAACATTGCTGATCTTCTTTTAGCCACTTTCTCATTGGTTTCCCTGTTGATTGATGAGCATACAATACCGTATGATCCTCTTCCTATTGGCTTGATTGGAACATACTTTGTGTCAACCTCGAATAGGGTTTGCCACATTGTATAGTAATGCTTCCCCATTGGCTTTCACCCATTCGGTGGCTCCACCGGCATTGCCATTCCTCTGAAATTCCCACATCACCAAAATCACCATTAACAAAAAAGAAAAAGAAAAAACTTAAATGTAACCCAAAAGGTTAAAAAGAAAAAAAAGGGTTTGGAATCAATTCTTACTTGCCGCTTCCGCTTCTTTGTTTTGATTTTCACTTTTTCCCTATAATGAAAATCAGGAAACCCAACCTTTTCTGCTACCCTTTTATTT